>NW_025533700.1:107500-275000 GCF_020615455.1 Coregonus clupeaformis
GACAGAGGTGTGTAACCTACTGTAGCTGCTGGTAAAGACTCAGACAGAGGTGTGTAGTCTACTGTAGCTGCTGGTAAAGACTCAGACAGAGGTGTGTAACCTACTGTAGCTGCTGGTAAAGACTCAGCCAGAGGTGTGTAACCTACTGTAGCTGCTGGTAAAGACTCAGACAGAGGTGTGTAACCTACTGTAGCTGCTGGTAAAGACTCAGACAGAGGTGTGTAACCTACTGTAGCTGCTGGTAAAGACTCAGACAGAGGTGTGTAACCTACTGTAGCTGCTGGTAAAGACTCAGACAGAGGTGTGTAGCCTACTGTAGCTGCTGGTAAAGACTCGGACAGAGGTGTGTAACCTACTGTAGCTGCTGGTAAAGACTCAGACAGAGGTGTGTAACCTACTGTAGCTGCTGGTAAAGACTCAGACAGAGGTGTGTAACCTACTGTAGCTGCTGGTAAAGACTCAGACAGAGGTGTGTAACCTACTGTAGCTGCTGGTAAAGACTCAGACAGAGGTGTGTAACCTACTGTAGCTGCTGGTAAAGACTCAGACAGAGGTGTGTAACCTACTGTAGCTGCTGGTAAAGACTCAGACAGAGGTGTGTAACCTACTGTAGCTGCTGGTAAAGACTCAGACAGAGGTGTGTAGCCTACTGTAGCTGCTGGTAAAGACTCAGACAGAGGTGTGTGTAACCTACTGTAGCTGCTGGTAAAGACTCAGACAGAGGTGTGTAACCTACTGTAGCTGCTGGTAAAGACTCAGACAGAGGTGTGTAGCCTACTGTAGCTGCTGGTAAAGACTCAGACAGAGGTGTGTAGTTGCTGGTAAAGACTCAGACAGAGGTGTGTAACCTACTGTAGCTGCTGGTAAAGACTCAGACAGAGGTGTGTAGCCTACTGTAGCTGCTGGTAAAGACTCAGACAGAGGTGTGTAGCCTACTGTAGCTGCTGGTAAAGACTCAGACAGAGGTGTGTAGTTGCTGGTAAAGACTCAGACAGAGGTGTGTAGCCTACTGTAGCTGCTGGTAAAGACTCAGACAGAGGTGTGTAGCTGCTGGTAAAGACTCAGACAGAGGTGTGTAACCTACTGTAGCTGCTGGTAAAGACTCAGACAGAGGTGTGTAGCCTACTGTAGCTGCTGGTAAAGACTCAGACAGAGGTGTGTAACCTACTGTAGCTGCTGGTAAAGACTCGGACAGAGGTGTGTTGCCTACTGTAGCTGCTGGTAAAGACTCAGACAGAGGTGTGTAACCTACTGTAGCTGCTGGTAAAGACTCGGACAGAGGTGTGTAACCTACTGTAGCTGCTGGTAAAGACTCGGACAGAGGTGTGTAACCTACTGTAGCTGCTGGTAAAGACTCAGACAGAGGTGTGTAGTTGCTGGTAAAGACTCAGACAGAGGTGTGTAACCTACTGTAGCTGCTGGTAAAGACTCAGACAGAGGTGTGTAGCCTACTGTAGCTGCTGGTAAAGACTCAGACAGAGGTGTGTAGCTGCTGGTAAAGACTCAGACAGAGGTGTGTAACCTACTGTAGCTGCTGGTAAAGACTCAGACAGAGGTGTGTAACCTACTGTAGCTGCTGGTAAAGACTCAGACAGAGGTGTGTAACCTACTGTAGCTGCTGGTAAAGACTCAGACAGAGGTGTGTAGTCTACTGTAGCTGCTGGTAAAGACTCAGACAGAGGTGTGTAACCTACTGTAGCTGCTGGTAAAGACTCAGACAGAGGTGTGTAACCTACTGTAGCTGCTGGTAAAGACTCAGCCAGAGGTGTGTAACCTACTGTAGCTGCTGGTAAAGACTCAGACAGAGGTGTGTAACCTACTGTAGCTGCTGGTAAAGACTCAGACAGAGGTGTGTAACCTACTGTAGCTGCTGGTAAAGACTCAGACAGAGGTGTGTAACCTACTGTAGCTGCTGGTAAAGACTCAGACAGAGGTGTGTAGCCTACTGTAGCTGCTGGTAAAGACTCGGACAGAGGTGTGTAACCTACTGTAGCTGCTGGTAAAGACTCAGACAGAGGTGTGTAACCTACTGTAGCTGCTGGTAAAGACTCAGACAGAGGTGTGTAACCTACTGTAGCTGCTGGTAAAGACTCAGACAGAGGTGTGTAGTCTACTGTAGCTGCTGGTAAAGACTCAGACAGAGGTGTGTAACCTACTGTAGCTGCTGGTAAAGACTCAGACAGAGGTGTGTAACCTACTGTAGCTGCTGGTAAAGACTCAGACAGAGGTGTGTAACCTACTGTAGCTGCTGGTAAAGACTCAGACAGAGGTGTGTAACCTACTGTAGCTGCTGGTAAAGACTCAGACAGAGGTGTGTAACCTACTGTAGCTGCTGGTAAAGACTCAGACAGAGGTGTGTAACCTACTGTAGCTGCTGGTAAAGACTCAGACAGAGGTGTGTTGCCTACTGTAGCTGCTGGTAAAGACTCAGACAGAGGTGTGTAACCTACTGTAGCTGCTGGTAAAGACTCAGACAGAGGTGTGTAACCTACTGTAGCTGCTGGTAAAGACTCAGACAGAGGTGTGTAGCCTACTGTAGCTGCTGGTAAAGACTCAGACAGAGGTGTGTAGTTGCTGGTAAAGACTCAGACAGAGGTGTGTAACCTACTGTAGCTGCTGGTAAAGACTCAGACAGAGGTGTGTAGCCTACTGTAGCTGCTGGTAAAGACTCAGACAGAGGTGTGTAGCCTACTGTAGCTGCTGGTAAAGACTCAGACAGAGGTGTGTAGTTGCTGGTAAAGACTCAGACAGAGGTGTGTAACCTACTGTAGCTGCTGGTAAAGACTCAGACAGAGGTGTGTAGCCTACTGTAGCTGCTGGTAAAGACTCAGACAGAGGTGTGTAGCTGCTGGTAAAGACTCAGACAGAGGTGTGTAACCTACTGTAGCTGCTGGTAAAGACTCAGACAGAGGTGTGTAACCTACTGTAGCTGCTGGTAAAGACTCAGACAGAGGTGTGTAGCCTACTGTAGCTGCTGGTAAAGACTCAGACAGAGGTGTGTAGTCTACTGTAGCTGCTGGTAAAGACTCAGACAGAGGTGTGTAACCTACTGTAGCTGCTGGTAAAGACTCAGACAGAGGTGTGTAACCTACTGTAGCTGCGGGTAAAGACTCAGCCAGAGGTGTGTAACCTACTGTAGCTGCTGGTAAAGACTCAGACAGAGGTGTGTAACCTACTGTAGCTGCTGGTAAAGACTCAGACAGAGGTGTGTAACCTACTGTAGCTGCTGGTAAAGACTCAGACAGAGGTGTGTAACCTACTGTAGCTGCTGGTAAAGACTCAGACAGAGGTGTGTAACCTACTGTAGCTGCTGGTAAAGACTCAGACAGAGGTGTGTTGCCTACTGTAGCTGCTGGTAAAGACTCAGACAGAGGTGTGTGTAACCTACTGTAGCTGCTGGTAAAGACTCAGACAGAGGTGTGTAACCTACTGTAGCTGCTGGTAAAGACTCAGACAGAGGTGTGTAGCTGCTGGTAAAGACTCAGACAGAGGTGTGTAACCTACTGTAGCTGCTGGTAAAGACTCAGACAGAGGTGTGTAACCTACTGTAGCTGCTGGTAAAGACTCAGACAGAGGTGTGTAATCTACTGTAGCTGCTGGTAAAGACTCAGCCAGAGGTGTGTAACCTACTGTAGCTGCTGGTAAAGACTCAGACAGAGGTGTGTAACCTACTGTAGCTGCTGGTAAAGACTCAGACAGAGGTGTGTAACCTACTGTAGCTGCTGGTAAAGACTCAGACAGAGGTGTGTAGCCTACTGTAGCTGCTGGTAGAAGACTCGGACAGAGTGTGTGTAACCTACTGTAGCTGCTGGTAAAGACTCGGACAGAGGTGTGTAACCTACTGTAGCTGCTGGTAAAGACTCAGACAGAGGTGTGTGGCCTACTGTAGCTGCTGGTAAAGACTCAGACAGAGGTGTGTAGTCTACTGTAGCTGCTGGTAAAGACTCAGACAGAGGTGTGTAACCTACTGTAGCTGCTGGTAAAGACTCAGACAGAGGTGTGTAGTTGCTGGTAAAGACTCAGACAGAGGTGTGTAACCTACTGTAGCTGCTGGTAAAGACTCAGACAGAGGTGTGTAGCCTACTGTAGCTGCTGGTAAAGACTCAGACAGAGGTGTGTAGCCTACTGTAGCTGCTGGTAAAGACTCAGACAGATGTGTGCTGTAGCTGCTGGTAAAGACTCAGACAGAGGTGTGTAACCTACTGTAGCTGCTGGTAAAGACTCAGACAGAGGTGTGTAGCCTACTGTAGCTGCTGGTAAAGACTCAGACAGAGGTGTGTAGCTGCTGGTAAAGACTCAGACAGAGGTGTGTAACCTACTGTAGCTGCTGGTAAAGACTCAGACAGAGGTGTGTAACCTACTGTAGCTGCTGGTAAAGACTCAGACAGAGGTGTGTAGCCTACTGTAGCTGCTGGTAAAGACTCAGACAGAGGTGTGTAGTCTACTGTAGCTGCTGGTAAAGACTCAGACAGAGGTGTGTAACCTACTGTAGCTGCTGGTAAAGACTCAGACAGAGGTGTGTAACCTACTGTAGCTGCGGGTAAAGACTCAGCCAGAGGTGTGTAACCTACTGTAGCTGCTGGTAAAGACTCAGACAGAGGTGTGTAACCTACTGTAGCTGCTGGTAAAGACTCAGACAGAGGTGTGTAACCTACTGTAGCTGCTGTTAAAGACTCAGACAGAGGTGTGTAGCCTACTGTAGCTGCTGGTAAAGACTCAGACAGAGGTGTGTAACCTACTGTAGCTGCTGGTAAAGACTCAGACAGAGGTGTGTAACCTACTGTAGCTGCTGGTAAAGACTCAGACAGAGGTGTGTTGCCTACTGTAGCTGCTGGTAAAGACTCAGACAGAGGTGTGTAACCTACTGTAGCTGCTGGTAAAGACTCAGACAGAGGTGTGTAACCTACTGTAGCTGCTGGTAAAGACTCAGACAGAGGTGTGTAACCTACTGTAGCTGCTGGTAAAGACTCAGACAGAGGTGTGTAGCCTACTGTAGCTGCTGGTAAAGACTCAGACAGAGGTGTGTAACCTACTGTAGCTGCTGGTAAAGACTCAGACAGAGGTGTGTAACCTACTGTAGCTGCTGGTAAAGACTCAGACAGAGGTGTGTTGCCTACTGTAGCTGCTGGTAAAGACTCAGACAGAGGGGTGTGTAACCTACTGTAGCTGCTGGTAAAGACTCAGACAGAGGTGTGTAACCTACTGTAGCTGCTGGTAAAGACTCAGACAGAGGTGTGTAGCCTACTGTAGCTGCTGGTAAAGACTCAGACAGAGGTGTGTAACCTACTGTAGCTGCTGGTAAAGACTCAGACAGAGGTGTGTAGTTGCTGGTAAAGACTCAGACAGAGGTGTGTAACCTACTGTAGCTGCTGGTAAAGACTCAGACAGAGATGTGTAGCTGCTGGTAAAGACTCAGACAGAGGTGTGTAACCTACTGTAGCTGCTGGTAAAGACTCAGACAGAGGTGTGTAACCTACTGTAGCTGCTGGTAAAGACTCAGACAGAGGTGTGTAGCCTACTGTAGCTGCTGGTAAAGACTCAGACAGAGGTGTGTAGCCTACTGTAGCTGCTGGTAAAGACTCAGACAGAGGTGTATGTAGTTGCTGGTAAAGACTCAGACAGAGGTGTGTAACCTACTGTAGCTGCTGGTAAAGACTCAGACAGAGGTGTGTAACCTACTGTAGCTGCTGGTAAAGACTCAGACAGAGGTGCTGTAGCTGCTGGTAAAGACTCAGACAGAGGTGTGTAACCTACTGTAGCTGCTGGTAAAGACTCAGACAGAGGTGTGTAACCTACTGTAGCTGCTGGTAAAGACTCAGACAGAGGTGTGTAGCCTACTGTAGCTGCTGGTAAAGACTCAGACAGAGGTGTGTAGTCTACTGTAGCTGCTGGTAAAGACTCAGACAGAGGTGTGTAACCTACTGTAGCTGCTGGTAAAGACTCAGACAGAGGTGTGTAACCTACTGTAGCTGCGGGTAAAGACTCAGACAGAGGTGTGTAACCTACTGTAGCTGCTGGTAAAGACTCAGACAGAGGTGTGTAACCTACTGTAGCTGCTGGTAAAGACTCAGACAGAGGTGTGTAACCTACTGTAGCTGCTGGTAAAGACTCAGACAGAGGTGTGTAACCTACTGTAGCTGCTGGTAAAGACTCAGACAGAGGTGTGTAACCTACTGTAGCTGCTGGTAAAGACTCAGACAGAGGTGTGTAGCCTACTGTAGCTGCTGGTAAAGACTCAGACAGAGGTGTGTGTAACCTACTGTAGCTGCTGGTAAAGACTCAGACAGAGGTGTGTAACCTACTGTAGCTGCTGGTAAAGACTCAGACAGAGGTGGTAGCCTTGTAGCTGCTGGTAAAGACTCAGACAGAGGTGTGTAACCTACTGTAGCTGCTGGTAAAGACTCAGACAGAGGTGTGTAACCTACTGTAGCTGCTGGTAAAGACTCAGACAGAGGTGTGTAATCTACTGTAGCTGCTGGTAAAGACTCAGCCAGAGGTGTGTAACCTACTGTAGCTGCTGGTAAAGACTCAGACAGAGGTGTGTAACCTACTGTAGCTGCTGGTAAAGACTCAGACAGAGGTGTGTAACCTACTGTAGCTGCTGGTAAAGACTCAGCCAGAGGTGTGTAACCTACTGTAGCTGCTGGTAAAGACTCAGACAGAGGTGTGTAACCTACTGTAGCTGCTGGTAAAGACTCAGACAGAGGTGTGTAACCTACTGTAGCTGCTGGTAAAGACTCAGACAGAGGTGTGTAGCCTACTGTAGCTGCTGGTAAAGACTCGGACAGAGGTGTGTAACCTACTGTAGCTGCTGGTAAAGACTCGGACAGAGGTGTGTAACCTACTGTAGCTGCTGGTAAAGACTCAGACAGAGGTGTGTGGCCTACTGTAGCTGCTGGTAAAGACTCAGACAGAGGTGTGTAGTCTACTGTAGCTGCTGGTAAAGACTCAGACAGAGGTGTGTAACCTACTGTAGCTGCTGGTAAAGACTCAGACAGAGGTGTGTAGTTGCTGGTAAAGACTCAGACAGAGGTGTGTAACCTACTGTAGCTGCTGGTAAAGACTCAGACAGAGGTGTGTAGCCTACTGTAGCTGCTGGTAAAGACTCAGACAGAGGTGTGTAGCCTACTGTAGCTGCTGGTAAAGACTCAGACAGAGGTGTGTAGTTGCTGGTAAAGACTCAGACAGAGGTGTGTAACCTACTGTAGCTGCTGGTAAAGACTCAGACAGAGGTGTGTAGCCTACTGTAGCTGCTGGTAAAGACTCAGACAGAGGTGTGTAGCTGCTGGTAAAGACTCAGACAGAGGTGTGTAACCTACTGTAGCTGCTGGTAAAGACTCAGACAGAGGTGTGTAACCTACTGTAGCTGCTGGTAAAGACTCAGACAGAGGTGTGTAGCCTACTGTAGCTGCTGGTAAAGACTCAGACAGAGGTGTGTAGCCTACTGTAGCTGCTGGTAAAGACTCAGACAGAGGTGTGTAACCTACTGTAGCTGCTGGTAAAGACTCAGACAGAGGTGTGTAACCTACTGTAGCTGCGGTAAAGACTCAGACAGAGGTGTGTAACCTACTGTAGCTGCTGGTAAAGACTCAGACAGAGGTGTGTAACCTACTGTAGCTGCTGGTAAAGACTCAGACAGAGGTGTGTAACCTACTGTAGCTGCTGGTAAAGACTCAGACAGAGGTGTGTTGCCTACTGTAGCTGCTGGTAAAGACTCAGACAGAGGTGTGTAACCTACTGTAGCTGCTGGTAAAGACTCAGACAGAGGTGTGTAACCTACTGTAGCTGCTGGTAAAGACTCAGACAGAGGTGTGTAACCTACTGTAGCTGCTGGTAAAGACTCAGACAGAGGTGTGTAGCCTACTGTAGCTGCTGGTAAAGACTCAGACAGAGGTGTGTAACCTACTGTAGCTGCTGGTAAAGACTCAGACAGAGGTGTGTAACCTACTGTAGCTGCTGGTAAAGACTCAGACAGAGGTGTGTTGCCTACTGTAGCTGCTGGTAAAGACTCAGACAGAGGTGTGTGTAACCTACTGTAGCTGCTGGTAAAGACTCAGACAGAGGTGTGTAACCTACTGTAGCTGCTGGTAAAGACTCAGACAGAGGTGTGTAGCCTACTGTAGCTGCTGGTAAAGACTCAGACAGAGGTGTGTAACCTACTGTAGCTGCTGGTAAAGACTCAGACAGAGGTGTGTAGTTGCTGGTAAAGACTCAGACAGAGGTGTGTAGCCTACTGTAGCTGCTGGTAAAGACTCAGACAGAGGTGTGTAGCTGCTGGTAAAGACTCAGACAGAGGTGTGTAACCTACTGTAGCTGCTGGTAAAGACTCAGACAGAGGTGTGTAACCTACTGTAGCTGCTGGTAAAGACTCAGACAGAGGTGTGTAGCCTACTGTAGCTGCTGGTAAAGACTCAGACAGAGGTGTGTAGTCTACTGTAGCTGCTGGTAAAGACTCAGACAGAGGTGTGTAACCTACTGTAGCTGCTGGTAAAGACTCAGAGGTGTGTAACCTACTGTAGCTGCTGGTAAAGACTCAGACAGAGGTGTGTAACCTACTGTAGCTGCTGGTAAAGACTCAGACAGAGGTGTGTAACCTACTGTAGCTGCTGGTAAAGACTCAGACAGAGGTGTGTAGCCTACTGTAGCTGCTGGTAAAGACTCAGACAGAGGTGTGTAACCTACTGTAGCTGCTGGTAAAGACTCAGACAGAGGTGTGTAACCTACTGTAGCTGCTGGTAAAGACTCAGACAGAGGTGTGTAGCCTACTGTAGCTGCTGGTAAAGACTCAGACAGAGGTGTGTAGCTGCTGGTAAAGACTCAGACAGAGGTGTGTAACCTACTGTAGCTGCTGGTAAAGACTCAGACAGAGGTGTGTAACCTACTGTAGCTGCTGGTAAAGACTCAGACAGAGGTGTGTAGCCTACTGTAGCTGCTGGTAAAGACTCAGACAGAGGTGTGTAGCCTACTGTAGCTGCTGGTAAAGACTCAGACAGAGGTGTGTAACCTACTGTAGCTGCTGGTAAAGACTCAGACAGAGGTGTGTAACCTACTGTAGCTGCGGGTAAAGACTCAGCCAGAGGTGTGTAACCTACTGTAGCTGCTGGTAAAGACTCAGACAGAGGTGTGTAACCTACTGTAGCTGCTGGTAAAGACTCAGACAGAGGTGTGTAACCTACTGTAGCTGCTGGTAAAGACTCAGACAGAGGTGTGTAGCCTACTGTAGCTGCTGGTAAAGACTCAGACAGAGGTGTGTAACCTACTGTAGCTGCTGGTAAAGACTCAGACAGAGGTGTGTAACCTACTGTAGCTGCTGGTAAAGACTCAGACAGAGGTGTGTTGCCTACTGTAGCTGCTGGTAAAGACTCAGACAGAGGTGTGTAACCTACTGTAGCTGCTGGTAAAGACTCAGCCAGAGGTGTGTAACCTACTGTAGCTGCTGGTAAAGACTCAGACAGAGGTGTGTAACCTACTGTAGCTGCTGGTAAAGACTCAGACAGAGGTGTGTAGCCTACTGTAGCTGCTGGTAAAGACTCAGACAGAGGTGTGTAACCTACTGTAGCTGCTGGTAAAGACTCAGACAGAGGTGTGTAACCTACTGTAGCTGCTGGTAAAGACTCAGACAGAGTGTGTGTTGCCTACTGTAGCTGCTGGTAAAGACTCAGACAGAGGTGTGTGTAACCTACTGTAGCTGCTGGTAAAGACTCAGACAGAGGTGTGTAACCTACTGTAGCTGCTGGTAAAGACTCAGACAGAGGTGTGTAGCCTACTGTAGCTGCTGGTAAAGACTCAGACAGAGGTGTGTAACCTACTGTAGCTGCTGGTAAAGACTCAGACAGAGGTGTGTAGCCTACTGTAGCTGCTGGTAAAGACTCAGACAGAGGTGTGTAGCTGCTGGTAAAGACTCAGACAGAGGTGTGTAACCTACTGTAGCTGCTGGTAAAGACTCAGACAGAGGTGTGTAGTCTACTGTAGCTGCTGGTAAAGACTCAGACAGAGGTGTGTAACCTACTGTAGCTGCTGGTAAAGACTCAGAGGTGTGTAACCTACTGTAGCTGCTGGTAAAGACTCAGACAGAGGTGTGTAACCTACTGTAGCTGCTGGTAAAGACTCAGACAGAGGTGTGTAGCCTACTGTAGCTGCTGGTAAAGACTCAGACAGAGGTGTGTAGCCTACTGTAGCTGCTGGTAAAGACTCAGACAGAGGTGTGTAACCTACTGTAGCTGCTGGTAAAGACTCAGACAGAGGTGTGTAACCTACTGTAGCTGCTGGTAAAGACTCAGACAGAGGTGTGTAGCCTACTGTAGCTGCTGGTAAAGACTCAGACAGAGGTGTGTAGCCTACTGTAGCTGCTGGTAAAGACTCAGACAGAGGTGTGTAGTTGCTGGTAAAGACTCAGACAGAGGTATGTAACCTACTGTAGCTGCTGGTAAAGACTCAGACAGAGGTGTGTAGCCTACTGTAGCTGCTGGTAAAGACTCAGACAGAGGTGTGTAACCTACTGTAGATGCTGGTAAAGACTCAGACAGAGGTGTGTAGCCTACTGTAGCTGCTGGTAAAGACTCAGACAGAGGTGTGTAACCTACTGTAGCTGCTGGTAAAGACTCAGACAGAGGTGTGTAACCTACTGTAGCTGCTGGTAAAGACTCAGACAGAGGTGTGTAGCCTACTGTAGCTGCTGGTAAAGACTCAGACAGAGGTGTGTAACCTACTGTAGCTGCTGGTAAAGACTCAGACAGAGGCGTGTAACCTACTGTAGCTGCTGGTAAAGTCATTCACAGCCTCTACTTTATCGCTCAGGATGAAACTTTCCACTGCTACTATTTTGGCCTTGTAATGTTATTAAACTGAACCAGACAACCCCATAGTAGAATAGTTGGCCTGTTTACCTAGTCGACTTGTTTACCTAGTCCCGAGTGGCGCAGTGGTCTAAGGCACTGCATCGCAGTGCTAGCTGTGCCACTAGAGATCCTGGTTCGAATCTGGGCTCTGTCGTAGCCGGCTGCGACCGGGAGACCCATGGGGCGGCGCACAATTGGCCCAGCGTCGTCCAGGGTAGGGGAGGGAATGGCCGGCAGGGTTGTAGCTCAGTTGGTAGAGCATGGCGTTTGCAACACCAGGGTTGTGGGTTCGATTCCCACGGGGGGTATGAAAAAAAATATATATATGTATGCACTCACTAACTGTAAGTCGCTCTGGATAAGAGCGTCTGCTAAATGACTAAAATGTAATGTAAATGTGTTCTATGCAAGATAAATATTCCTCTTGAGGCGCATTCAAGTTGCGAGAGCCATAGGGAGGGAAACGTATTCTGATGAGCAGTTTTAAAAAGATCCCAGTTTTATATTACTACCATGTTTAGTTGGCATGGTTTAGGCTCGGCTGTGATCTTAAAGGGGCAGTGTCGTCTTAAAGGGGCAGTGACATACTTTGTAATAGAAACAAAAAAAAAGTGAATAATAATTGATAATTATTTTTATATTCATGTTTGTAATAAAATAATGAACAATAATACCAATCAGGATGTTGTGTCCAATGGGGTAAATGCAGATGGACAAACCTCATGCTTCAGCTTGATGTACATTTTATAACCACTCTGCTACATCAGTTGGGTTACAGGTCATAAGGCGGCTGTATAATATGTATAACCATGCATAGGCTATATGCACATGGTCCAATATGTTCAAATCATTTTTACCAATATGTTATTGGGCCAATTTCTGGAGGTGGAAATGATATTTTAGATGGTGTCAGTATCCATTTATTTTAATACATGTTTTAGTAGAATGTCCTTTTAAAAAGTCACCCGAACTTCTCAGTCCTTAAGCATCAAAATGATCATGACCCTGGACCCCCTAAGCAAGGAGACTGGAATTGGTCAAACTCACATTTTAGTACATGAACATGATCCTCTTTCCCTAAAAAGCATGATGGGCTTTACATGAAAGGGGAGGTTAACTTGGCCCCAGACAATCGATCTGAGATCGACTTAAGTTTCAGTCATGGGATTTGTTTTTGTGGGGGTAATAAGGCTTAACTGACCGAGGCTGACTTGTTGTTATGATGTCATCAGAACAACCAGGCGGACCTGGAGAACTGTACAGAGACGTTGTCTGGATACCTGGAGAGGGACATTTCCCAGGATTCCTTGCAGGATATCAAGCAGAAAGTACAGGACAAATACAGGTGGGTCAGAGAAAGATACAGAAGCCCTCTCAACTGAAAAATGTATTTCTCATGATGTTTTGATATCGTCATGAAGAAGACGTCTTTACCTGGTTGTAACAGAGACCAGTAGGTTGTTAAATTACGTCTTCACAATTAAAGCTGCAACTGCATTGCCAGGGTCCAGCTGTGTGACCACTGCGACACCATGCCAGGGTCCAGCTGTGTGACCACTGTGACACCATGCCAGGGTCCAGCTGTGTGACCACTGTGACACCATGCCAGGGTCCAGCTGTGTGACCACTGTGACACCATGCCAGGGTCCAGCTGTGTGACCACTGTGACACCATGCCAGGGTCCAGCTGTGTGACCACTGTGACACCATGCCAGGGTCCAGCTGTGTGACCACTGCGACACCATGCCAGGGTCCAGCTGTGTGACCACTGTGACACCATGCCAGGGTCCAGCTGTGTGACCACTGTGACACCATGCCAGGGTCCAGCTGTGTGACCACTGTGACACCATGCCAGGGTCCAGCTGTGTGACCACTGTGACACCATGCCAGGGTCCAGCTGTGTGACCACTGCGACACCATGCCAGGGTCCAGCTGTGTGACCACTGTGACACCATGCCAGGGTCCAGCTGTGTGACCACTGTGACACCATGCCAGGGTCCAGCTGTGTGACCACTGTGACACCATGCCAGGGTCCAGCTGTGTGACCACTGCGACACCATGCCAGGGTCCAGCTGTGTGACCACTGTGACACCATCAGGACAAATTGGACACATTGCCCTAAGATGAGCTGCTTCTGTACTGTTTACCACGCTTGCCAAATATCAGAACTCAACATCGAAAAAAACAGTGCCTTCAGAAAGTATTCATGCCCCTTGACATATTCCACATTTTCTTGTGTTCCTGAATTCAAAATTGATTAAATAGATTTATTTCTCTCACCCATCTAGACCCAGTACCCCAAAATGACAAAGTGAAAACATGTTTTTTGAAATTTTGGCAAATGTATTGAAAATGAAATACAGAAATATCTAATTTACGTAAGTATTCACACCCCTGAGTCAATACTTTGTAGAAGCACCTTTGGCAGTGATTACAGCTGTCTTGTTATTATTTAATTTTTTTAAATAGGCGCTTACTACAGTAATTTTTTTTTATTGAAAGTTGAACATCTAGTCTTTTGACAATGTTAAAATTAGGTGAAATCATTCCTGAACCTGCAACAAAAAACAAGCTACATATGGACAGTACAAAAACAAATGATCTAATGATTCTGTCTCTTCAAGTGGATTTTCAAGTAGATTTAAGTCAAAACTGTAACTCGGCCACTCAGGAACATTGAATGTCTTATTGGTAAGCAACTCTAGTGTATATTTGGCCTTGTGTTTTAGGTTATTGTCCTGCTGAAAGGTGAATAAAACTCCCAGTGTCTGGTGGAAAGCAGACTGAATCAGGTTTTCCTCTAGGATTTAGCCTGTGCCCCAGTCCTTAACGATTACAATCATACCCATAACATGATGCAGCCACCACTATGCTTGAAAATATGGAGAGTGGGACTCAGTAATGTGTTGTATTGGATTTGCCCCGAACAGGATGCATGTTTTGGAATATTTTTTATTCTGCACAGCAGGGATCATCAACTAGATTCAGCCGCAATAAAATTTTTTGGTTGAGCGGATGTTCGAGGGGCCGGAACATAATTACAAATAATTCGACCTCAAGAAGACCAAACCGATATAATGTTTGACTAAAACATAATCATTTCAAACCTTGCTTACATTTGTATAAGATCACGTGTTGCATCCTCCTAGGCTTTACCATCTCACATTAAAATGTTTCATTTCGGATGAAAAGTAATAATGAACTGGAACAGATTAGAACACCAGGCCCGGGCTGAACCAAATACAATCGGGTTTTATACCTGGCCCGGGCTGAACCAAATACAATCGGGTTTTATACCTGGCCCGGGCTGAACCAAATACAATCGGGTTTTATACCTGGCCCGGGCTGAACCAAATACAATCGGGTTTTACAAGTTTCGCTGCTGAACCCCGAATTAGAAAATGACATCATTACGACATCAGGCCCAATACACCTCTTCTCTCTTCTAGATACTGTGAGAGCCGGCGGAGGATGCTTCTACACCATGTACATGAAGGCTACGAGAAGGACCAATGGGAGGACATTGAGGATTGAGGACACACCTCCTCATCTACAACATGAACTGAATCAGAGAACCTCTTTTCTCTACAGAAAATATTTTTTCGCCACACCTGATTTTAAAATCTTGATGAGTTGATAATTTGAATCAGCAGTCTAGTGCTGGGGCAAACAACTAAATGTGCCCCCCTTTTGGGTCCCCAGGACCAGGTTTGAGAACCACTGGTCTAGAGAATCTCTCTGTTCTCTAGTGACCAGAGCTGGTTAGAATCTGGCAACACCCACTGGTGCATCCTCTCCTCCCTCACTGCTTTTGTTTTAATGGAAACTTCAAAAGTTAAATCCTATTTCAATACAGCAGGTAGAATATTAAATATGAACTGTACAACATAAATAAATCAAAGTAAAACAACAAATGCATACAGTGATTTCAGAAAGTATTCAGATCCCTTGACCTTTTCCACATTTTGTTACATTACAGCCTTATTCTAAAATGGATTAAATAGTTTTTTCCCCTCATCAATCTACACACACTACCCCATAATGACAAAGCAAAAACAGGTTTTTAGAAAAAAAGAAATATGACATTTACATAAGTATTCAGACCCTTTACTCAGTACTTTGTTGAAGCACCTTTGGCAGCGATTACAGCCTTGAGTCTTCTTGGGTATGACGCTACAAGCTTGGCACACCTGTATTTGGGGAGTTTCTCCCATTCTTCTCTGCAGATCCTCTCAAGCTCTGTCAGGTCTCTCCAGAGATGTTCGATCGGGTTCTAGTCCGGGCCACTCAAGGACATTCAGAGACTTGTCCCGAAGCCACTCCTGCATTTACATTACATTTTACATTTTAGTCATTTAGCAGACGCTCTTATCCAGAGCGACTTACAGTTAGTGAATACATATATTTTTTTATTTTTTATACTGGCCCCCTGTGGGAATTGAACCCACAACCCTGGCGTTGCAAACGCCATGCTCTATCAACTGAGCTACATCCCTGCCGGCCATTCCCTCCCCTACCCTGGACGACGCTGGGCCAATTGTGCGCCGCCCATGAGTCTCCCGGTCGCGGCCGGCTGCGACAGAGCCTGGATTCGAACCAGGATCTCTAGTGGCACAGTTAGCACTGCGATGCAGCGCCTTAGACCACTGCGCCACTCAGGAGATCCTGTGTTGTCTTGGCTTTGTGCTTAGGGTCATTGTCCTGTTGGAAGGTGAATCCTCGCCCCAGTCTGAGGTCCTGAGCGCTCTGGAGCAGGTTTTCATCAAGGATCTCTCTGTACTTTGCTCCGTTCATCTTTCCCTCGATCCTGACTAGTCTCCCAGTCCCTGCCGCTGAAAACCATCCCCACAGCATGATGCTGCCACCACCATTCTTCACCATAGCGATGGTGCCAGGTTTCCTCCGGACATGACGCTTGGCATTCTGGCCAAAGAGTTCAATCTTGGTTTCATCAGACCAGATAATCTTGTTTCTCATGGTCAGAGTCTTTAGGTGCCTTTTGGCAAACTCCAAGCGGGCTGTCGTGCCTTTTACTGAGGAGTGGTTTCCGTCTGGCCACTCTACCATAACGGCCTGATTGGTGGAGTGCTGCAGAGATGGTTGTCCTTCTGGAAGGTTCTCCCATCTCCACAGAGGAACTCTGTCAGAGTGACCATCGGGTTCTTGGTCACCTCCCTGACCAAGGCCCTTCTCCCCCGATCGCTCTGTTCGACCTCATGGCTTGGTTTTTGCTCTGACATGCACTGTCAACTGTGGGACCTTATATAGACAGTTGTGTGTCTTTCCAAATCATGTCCAATCAATTGAATTTAAGGGTCTGAATACTGAATAAAAAAGGTATTTCTGCTTTTAATTTTTTTTATAAATTTGCAAACATTTCGAAAAACCTATTTTTGCTTTGTCATTATGGGGTATTGTGTGTGTGTGTGTGTATATTGAGGATGATAAAAAATATATAATTTAAATGTGGAAAAAGTCAAGGGGTCCTAATACTTTCCGAATGCACTGTATATCCTGTCTTGTCTTGTACCATCAGATATCTTCCTTCCTGTTATATCTGGATGTTTTCTTTTGAGTCAGACTTTTATTTTATTTTTGATAAATGAACGTTGTTTTGAACACTGCTTTAACCATCCTGGCAGCCATGTTGTCTGCTGTACGTCTGAGTGACTGTTCTCCCGGCAGCCATGTTGTCTGCTGTACGTCTGAGTGACTGTTGTCCTGGCAGCCATGTTGTCAGCTGTACGTCTGAGTGACTGTTGTCCTGGCAGCCATGTTGTCTGCTGTACGTCTGAGTGACTGTTGTCCTGGCAGCCATGTTGTCTGCTGTACGTCTGAGTGACTGTTGTCCTGGCAGCCATGTTCTCTGCTGTACGTCTGAGTGACTGTTCTCCTGGCAGCCATGTTGTCTGCTGTACGTCTGAGTGACTGTTGTCCTGGCAGCCATGTTGTCTGCTGTACGTCTGAGTGACTGTTGTCCTGGCAGCCATGTTGTCTGCTGTACGTCTGAGTGACTGTTGTCCCGGCAGCCATGTTGTCTGCTGTACGTCTGAGTGACTGTTGTCCCGGCAGCCATGTTGTCTGCTGTACGTCTGAGTGACTGTTGTCCCGGCAGCCATGTTGTCTGCTGTACGTCTGAGTGACTGTTGTCCTGGCAGCCGGCAGCCATGTTGTCTGCTGTACGTCTGAGTGACTGAATCGTGAAAAATTAAAGTTGGCTAAAAATGAATAAATATTGATGCTCTTTTTTTTTGTAAATAAGGGATCTGCATAGGCGTTACAGAAGAAAGAATGGCACGTGTTCGGGTGATTATTTTTTTATTAGAAAAATATTCAGAAGAAATGTGTATATTTGCTGTGTAGACTCAGTATCTCCTCCGAGTGGAGTGTGTGAATTTGGAGGAGCAAACCCCCCCCCCCTCCATCCCCCATAACTCTAGAGAAGGAGGCTGAGACAGGTACAAAGAAATGGGTACAAAATGATGATGGAGTCTTCAGTCTTAGGACTTTGAGCGTAGCCTATGGTCAGGATTCAATCAGTGTGGATTTGGACAATGCACCATTTAAAGGTACAGTGTCTTGCGAAAGTATTCACCCCCCTTGGCATTTTTCCTATTTTGTTGCCTTACAACCTGGAATTAAAATGGATTTTTTTTGGGGGTTTGTATCATTTGATTTACACAACATGCCTACCACTTTGAAGATGCAAAATATTTTTCATTGTGAAACAAACAAGAAATGAGACCAAAAAAAAAAGAACTTGAGCGTGCAAAGTCAATACTTTGTAGAGCCACCTTTTGCAGCAATTACAGCTGCAAGTCTCTTGGGGTATGTCTCTATAAGCTTGGCACATCTAGCCACTGGGATTTATGCCCATTCTTCAAGGCAAAACTGCTCCAGCTCCTTCAAGTTGGATGGGTTCCGCTGGTGTACAGGAATCTTTTAAGTCATACCACAGATTCTCAATTGTATTGAGGTCTGGGCTTTGACTAGGCCATTCCAAGACATTTAAATGTTTCCCCTTAAACCACTCGAGTGTTGCTTTAGCAGTATGCTTAGGGTCATTGTCCTGCTGGAAGGTGAACCTCCGTCCCAGTCTCAAATCTCTGGAAGACTGAAACAGGTTTCCCTCAAGAATTTCCCTGTATTTAGCGCCATCCATCATTCCTTCAATTCCTACCAGTTTCCCAGTCCCTGCCGATGAAAAACATCCCCACAGCATGATGCTGTCACCACCATGCTTCACTGTGGGGATGGTGTTCTCGGGGTGATGAGAGGTGTTGGGTTTGCGCCAGACATAGCGTTTTCCTTCATGGCCAAAAAGCTCAATTTTAGTCTCATCTGACCAGAGTACCTTCTTCCATATGTTTGGGGAGTCTCCCACATGGCTTTTGGTGAACACCAAACATGTTTGCTTATTGTAATGATGTCATTTCATAGTATTGTGAGGACCGAGGTAGAGTTACGAGATAATTGGTTTGGGGCCATTAAGTCTACATTCCTTATGTCAAGGTAGATTAGTGATGTTTATGGTAGTATGATTGATGGACAGGATGTAATGACTTGGGGCAAAGGGTAATAACAACAGAGAAAGGGAGTGACTATGATGGTTGCCAGATGTATGTGAAAGGAAGATAGCCAAGGGTATATAAAGGGAGAGTGGACCTTTGTTAGATAGTTGGAAACAGCAAAAGGCTAAGCTCTGCCCATTGTTGTCTCTAACCCGGTACCGACTAATAAAACATTTGTATTAACTCTCTACAAAGTGTCTAACTATATTCTTACATCCTTGATTACTTGAATACCCGAGAAACTCATCATAACACTTATTTGATTCTTTAAACAATGGCTTTTTTCTGGCCACTCTTCCGTAAAGCCCAGCTCTGTGGAGTGTACGGCTTAAAGTGGTCCTATGGACAGATACTCCAATCTCCGCTGTGGAGCTTTGCAGCTCCTTCAGGGTTATCTTTGGTCTCTTTGTTGCCTCTGATTAATGCCCTCCTTGCCTGGTCTGTGAGTTTTGGTGGGCGGCCCTCTCTTGGCAGGTTTGTTGTGGTGCCATATTCTTTCAATTTTTTAATAATGGATTTAATGGTGCTCCGTGGGATGTTCAAAGTTTCTGATATTTTTTTATAACCCAACCCTGATCTCTTCTTCTCCACAACTTTGTCCCTGACCTGTTTGGAGAGCTCCTTGGTCTTCATGGTGCCGCTTGCTTGGTGGTGCCCCTTGCTTAGTGGTGTTGCAGACTCTGGGGCCTTTCAGAGCAGGTGTATATATACTGAGAACATGTGACCGATTATGTAACATTTAGATTGGACTTTATTTAACTAATAATGTGACTTCTGAAGGTAATTGGTTGCACCAGATCTTATTTAGGGGCTTCATAGCAAAGGGGGTGAATACATATGCACGCACCACTTTTCCGTTATTTATTTGGTATAATTTTTTTGAAACAAGTAATTTTTTTCATTTCACGTCACCAATTTGGACTATTTTGTGTATGTCCATTACATAAAATCCAAATAAAAATCCATTTAAATTACAGGTTGTAATGCAACAAAATAGGAAAAACGCCAAGATGGATGAATACTTTACAAGGTACTGTAACTTTGACATCTTCTGGAAACAGGAGATACTCTACAGGAATGACGGAGTCCATCCAAATGATCTTGGCTCCTAGAATCGGTCCATGCATTTCAAGGCTGCGTTGAAACAATGACTTATCAATGACCCAAGACCAGGTCAGTTAATCCCCACCATTGTGACAATGAGTCATCATAATGCTGCATCAAATGTACATTATCCTAGGGGCGTTTGCAGACACAATGTAAGTAACTTAATTTATGTCCCCCTTACTGCCCTGAATACCTCTGCTGATCCTACAGCTATTGTATGCAGTAATCATGAGCCTATGAACCAGAGTAATACTGTTAGCACTGAGGTGGTGTGCCCTAGTAGGAAGTCCACTGTGTGCAGCTCACCCTGCAGTAACATAAATAACATGAGAATATCTACTTCTGCTAAGCTTCCCAGTAAAGCAATAAAAACAAGTCAGCATTCCAGAAGAAAAGTGCTCAAAATAGCCCACGTTAACATATTTAGCTTAAGAAACAAGGTTCATGAAATCAATAATTTCCTAGTAACAGATGACATTCATATTCTGACTATCTCTGAAACTCACTTAGATAATACCTTTGATACAGTGGTAGCAATACAAGGTTATAACATTTACAGAAAATACAGAAATGCCAATGGTGGAGGTGTTGCTGTTTATACAGAACCACATTCCTGTGAAGATCAGAGAGGATCTCATGTTAAATACTGTTGAAGTAATATGGCTTCAGGTTCATCTGCCTCACCTACAGCTCATTCTGGTGGGAAGCTGCTATAGACCACCAAGTGCTAACAGTCAGTATCTGGATAATGTGTGAAATGCTTGATAATGTATGTGATATCAGAAAAGTATATTTTCTTGGTGATTTACAGTTTTAACAATCACTTTGGCACTAATTTCAGAACCTTGCCGTAATTTTTCAAAACTCTAGACACAAAACTCACAACCAATGATCAAAATGCACTTTTTTCAATTGCTTGGATACAATACACATAAAACTAAGATCATTTGTTCATTTAACAAAAATCACCTGTTCAATATGACACAACTTAACATCAAAGTACTACTATTTCAAAAGGCAATTCACACATTACATTTCAGATGAGTGTCTATTCATTTCATTACAATTATCCAACTATCAATTGATACAACTGCTCAAAATGATAAGTAACTGTTGCATTACTCTTAATGCATAGTTGTATGGAAACAGACAAACAATATTCCATATTTAGATCATGAAAGTTTCAAGATATCGAGATTCATTGTCACCAATTAGCGTGGAGCATGAACCAATTAGACTACATTATCTATGGATGTAATATTTCATCATCATTCTTTATCAGACACCGTTTCTATGGTCCCATGTACCACCTTTTCAGACTATTTACAGTATTGACAGTACTGCACTGTATGGATGCAGACCCTTGTAATTGCTTGTCAAATCAAATCAAATCAAATCAAATTTTATTGGTCACATGCGCCGAATACAACAGGTGCAGACATTACAGTGAAATGCTTACTTACAGCCCTTAACCAACAGTGCATTTATTTTAAACAAAAAAAGTAAGAATAAAACAACAACAAAAAAAGTGTTGAGAAAAAAAGAGCAGAAGTCAAATAAAGTGACAGTAGGGAGGCTATATATACAGTAAAATAAAGTGACAGTAGGGAGGCTATATATACAGGGGGGTACCGTTGCAGAGTCAATGTGCGGGGGCACCGGCAGTTGGGTAGTTGAGGTAATATGTACATGTGGGTAGAGTTAAAGTGACTATGCATAAATACTTAACAGAGTAGCAGCAGCGTAAAAGGATGGGGTGGGGGGCAGTGCAAATAGTCCGGGTAGCCATGATTAGCTGTTCAGGAGTCTTATGGCTTGGGGGTAGAAGCTGTTGAGAAGTCTTTTGGACCTAGACTTGGCACTCCGGTACCGCTTGCCGTGCGGTAGCAGAGAGAACAGTCTATGACTAGGGTGGCTGGAGTCTTTGACAATTTTGAGGGCCTTCCTCTGACACCGCCTGGTATAGAGGTCCTGGATGGCAGGGAGCTTTGCCCCAGTGATGTACTGGGCCGTACGCACTACCCTCTGTAGTGCATTGCGGTCAGAGGCCAAGCAGTTGCCATACCAGGCGGTGATGCAACCAGTCAGGATGCTCTCGATGGTGCAGCTGTAGAATTTTTTGAGGATCTGAGGACCCATGCCAAATCTTTTTAGTCTCCTGAGGGGGAATAGGCTTTGTCGTGCCCTCTTCACGACTGTCTTGGTGTGTTTGGACCATGATAGTTCGTTGGTGATGTGGACACCAAGGAACTTGAAGCTCTCAACCTGTTCCACTACAGCCCCGTCGATGAGAATGGGGGCATGCTCAGTCCTCTTTTTTTTCCTGTAGTCCACAATCATCTCCTTTGTCTTGGTCACGTTGAGGGAGAGGTTGTTGTCCTGGCACCACACGGCCAGATCTCTGACCTCCTCCCTATAGGCTGTCTCATCGTTGTCGGTGATCAGGCCTACCACTGTTGTGTCGTCGGCAAACTTAATGATGGTGTTGGAGTCGTGCCTGGCCATGCAGTCATGGGTGAACAGAGAGTACAGGAGGGGGACTGAGCACGCACCCCTGAGGGGCCCCCGTGTTGAGGATCAGTGTGGCAGATGTGTTGTTACCTACCCTTACCACCTGGGGGGCGGCCCGTCAGGAAGTCCAGGATCCAGTTGCAGAGGGAGGTGTTTAGTCCCAGGATCCTTAGCTTAGTGATGAGCTTAGAGGGCACTATGGTGTTGAATGCTGAGCTGTAGTCAATGAATAGCATTCTCACGTAGGTGTTCCTCTTGTCCAGGTGGGAAAGGGCAGTGTGGAGTGCGATAGAGATTGCATCATCTGTGGATCTGTTGGGGCGGTATGCAAATTGGAGTGGGTCTAGGGTTTCTGGGATAATGGTGTTGATGTGAGCCATGACCAGTCTTTCAAAGCACTTCATGGCTACAGACGTCAGTGCTACGGGTCGGTAGTCATTTAGGCAGGTTATCTTAGAGTTCTTGGGCACGGGGACTATGGTGGTCTGCTTGAAACATGTTGGTATTACAGACTCAGTCAGGGACATGTTGAAAATGTCAGTGAAGACACTTGCCAGTTGGTCAGCACATGCTCGGAGTACACGTCCTGGTAATCCGTCTGGCCCTGCGGCCTTGTGAATGTTGACCTGCTTAAAAGTCTTACTCACATCGGCTACGGAGAGCGTGATCACATAGTCGTCCGGAACAGCTGGTGCTCTCATGCATGCTTCAGTGTTGCTTGCCTCAAGCGAGCATAGAAGTGGTTTAGCTCGTCTGGTAGGCTTGTGTCACTGGGCAGCTCGCGGCTGTGCTTCCCTTTGTAGTCTGTAATAGTTTTCAAGCCCTGCCACATCCGACGAGCGTCAGAGCCAGTGTAGTATGATTCAATCTTAGACCTGTATTGACTCTTTGCCTGTTTGATGGTTCGTCGGAGGTCATAGCGGGATTTCTTATAGGCGTCCGGGTTAGAGTCCCGTTCCTTGAAAGCGGCAGCTCTACCCTTTAGCTCAGTGCGGATGTTTCCTGTAATCCATGGCTTCTGGTTGGGGTATGTACGTACGGTCACTGTGGGGACGACATCATCGATGCACTTATTGATGAAGCCAGTGACTGATGTGGTGTACTCCTCAATGCTGTCTGAAGAATCCCGGAACATGTTCCAGTCTGTGCTAGCAAAACAGTCCTGTAGCTTAGCATCTGCGTCATCTGACCACTTTTTTATTAACTGAATCACTGGTGCTTCCTGCTTCAGTTGTTGCTTATAAGCAGGAATCAGGAGGATAGAGTTATGGTCAGATTTGCCAAATGGAGGGCGAGGGAGAGCTTTGTATGCGTCTCTGTGTGTGGAGTAAAGGTGGTCTAGAGTTTTTTTCCCTCTGGTTGCACATTTAACATGCTGGTAGAAATTAGGTAGAACGGATTTAAGTTTCCCTGCATTAAAGTCCCCGGCTACTAGGAGCGCTGCATCTGGATGAGCGTTTTCCTGTTGATTAATGGCCTTGTACAACTCATTCAGTGCAATCTTAATGCCAGCATTGGTTTGTGGTGGTAAATAGACAGCTATGAAAAATATAGATGAAAACTCTCTTGGTAAATAGTGTGGTCTACAGCTTATCATAAGATACTCTACCTCAGGCGAGCAAAACCTCGAGACTTCCTTAGTATTTGATTTTGTGCACCAGCTGTTGTTTACAAATATACAGAGACCGCCACCCCTTGTCTTACCAGAGTCTGCCGTTCTGTCCTGCCGATGTAGCGTATAGCCTGCTAGCTGAATGTTATCATTGTTGTCGTTCAGCCACGACTCCGTGAAACATAAGATATTACAGTTTTTAATGTCCCGTTGGTAGGATAACCGTAATCTTAAATCGTCAATTTTATTCTCAAAAGATTGAACGTTGGCTAATAGGATTGATGGGAGAGGCAGTTTACTCGCTCGCTGTCGGATCCTTACAAGGCACCCGGATCTGCGTCCGCGATATCTCCGTCTCTTCCTCACGCGAATGACGGGGATCTGGGCCTTGTCGGGTGTCTGTAGGATATCCTTCGCGAACGCCTCGTTGAAGAAAAAATCTTCGTCCAATGCGAGGTGAGTAATCGCTGTCCTGATATCCAGAAGCTCTCTTTGGTTATAAGAGACGATGGCAGAAACATTATGTACAAAATAAATTACAAATAACGCGGAAAAACACACATAATAGTACAATTGGTTAGAGGGCTGTAAAACGGCAGCCATCTTCTCCGGCGCTGTCCAATTCTGCCAACTCGTTACTAATGATTGAGTTCACATTGTGGAACGAGAATATAAAGAATTTATTGGGATCCACTTGCAACAACATAGCGATACGTACTGTAACATGGAGCCGGCAGGTGATCCAGGTCACAATAGAGGTCAAGCAGTGGTACGAGGAAGACGTGTTGGTCAAAGGAATGGCAGGGGACAAGCACCCCTTCTGAGAGGTGGTCGTGGGCCTCGTTTGAGAGGTGTGGGGGAACGTGGTAGAGGACAAGGCCACGGACCAAGACAGCGGCAGCAACAGCAAAGAGTGTCCAATGAAATCCGAGCAATAGTTGTAGACCATGTCATAAATCATGGCATGACAATGACTGAGGCGGCTACAATGATACAACCAAACCTCAGGTCAACCGTGGCCTCAATAATCAGAACTTTCCGCAATGAGAACCGGTAAGTCGTCCGCATGCACTAAACATTATGCTACTCTCAATTGTCAAATGACTGCATACCAATGTGTATCACAGAGTAGGTGATGTGACCAAGTGTCTTCTTACTGTAATGTTCCCTGTAGAATTGAGACTAGGCCAAATAGGGGAGGCAGAGGCAAAATTCTGACTGACCAACAAGAGCAGGCTGTGGTCGATTTGGTTCGGGCCAGAAATGATATTCGCCTTACAGAAATTCGCCAGCATATCTTGGACAATGAATACATGTTTAACAATGTGGAATCCATAAGTTTGCCGACTATTGCACGCATGCTGAAAAGGCACCAGGTGTCTTTAAAACAACTATACCGTGTGCCTTTTGAAAGAAATGCAGACAGAGTGAAGCAAATGAGGACTGAGTATGTTCAGGTATGTTCAGTTTCAAGATGGCTGTTGTAATAAAATTCCCTAATAATTCTACATTGTACAGTAATCAGTAAATCTCTTTCCAAAATGTATTTTGAGGGTGATGGAGCTGGATGCTGATGACAACCATCACAAATTCATATACAGTGAGGGAAAAAAGTATTTGATCCCCTGCTGATTTTTTACGTTTGCCCACTGACAAAGACATGATCAGTCTATAATTTTAATGGTAGGTTTATTTGAACAGTGAGAGACAGAATAACAACAAAAAAATCCAGAAAAACGCATGTCAAAAATGTTATAAATTGATTTGAATTTTAATGAGGGAAATAAGTATTTGACCCCTCTGCAAAACATGACTTAGTACTTGGTGGCAAAACCCTTGTTGGCAATCACAGAGGTCAGATGTTTCTTGTAGTTGGCCACCAGGTTTGCACACATCTCAGGAGGGATTTTGTTCCACTCCTCTTTGCAGATCTTCTCCAAGTCATTAAGATTTCGAGGCTGACGTTTGGCAACTCGAACCTTCAGCTCCCTCCACAGATTTTCTATGGGATTAAGGTCTGGAGAATGGCTAGGCCACTCCAGGACCTTAATGTGCTTCTTCTTGAGCCACTCCTTTGTTGCCTTGGCCGTGTGTTTTGGGTCATTGTCATGCTGGAATACCCATCCACGACCCATTTTCAATGCCCTGGCTGAAAAAAATCCAGAAAATCACATTGTATGATTTTTAAGTAATTAATTTGCATTTTATTGCATGACATAAGTATTTGATACATCAGAAAAGCAGAACTTAATATTTGGTACAGAAACCTTTGTTTGCAATTACAGAGATCATACGTTTCCTGTAGGTCTTGACCAGGTTTGCACACACTGCAGCAGGGATTTTGGCCCACTCCTCCATACAGACCTTCTCCAGATCCTTCAGGTTTCGGGGCTGTCGCTGGGCAATACGGACTTTCAGCTCCCTCCAAAGATTTTCTATTGGGTTCAGGTCTGGAGACTGGCTAGGCCACTCCAGGACCTTGAGATGCATCTTACGGAGCCACTCCTTAGTTGCCCTGGCTGTGTGTTTCGGGTCGTTGTCATGCTGGAAGACCCAGCCATGACCCATCTTCAATGCTCTTACTGAGGGAAGGAGGTTGTTGGCCAAGATCTCGCGATACATGGCCCCATCCATCCTCCCCTCAATACGGTGCAGTCGTCCTGTCCCCTTTTGCAGAAAAGCATCCCCAAAGAATGATGTTTCCACCTCCATGCTTCACGGTTGGGATGGTGTTCTTGGGATTGTACTCATCCTTCTTCTTCCTCCAAACACGGCGAGTGGAGTTTAGACCAAAAAGCTCTATTTTTGTCTCTTCAGACCACATGACCTTCTCCCATTCCTCCTCTGGATCCTCCAGATGGTCATTGGCAAACTTCAGATGGGCCTGGACATGCGCTGGCTTGAGCAGGGGGGACCTTGCGTGCGCTGCAGGATTTTAATCCATGACGGCGTAGTGTGTTACTAATGGTTTTCTTTGAGACTGTGGTCCCAGCTCTCTTCAGGTCATTGACCAGGTCCTGCCGTGTAGTTCTGGGCTGATCCCTCACCTTCCTCATGATCATTGATGCCCCACGAGGTGAGATCTTGCATGGAGCCCCAAACCGAGGGTGATTGACCGTCATCTTGAACTTCTTCCATTTTCTAATAATTGCGCCAACAGTTGTTGCCTTCTCCCCAAGCTGCTTGCCTATTGTCCTGTAGCCCATCCCAGCCTTGTGCAGGTCTACAATTTGATCCCTGATGTCCTTACACAGCTCTCTGGTCTTGGCCATTGTGGAGAGGTTGGAGTCTGTTTGATTGAGTGTGTGGACAGGTGTATTTTATACAGGTAACAAGTTCAAACATGTGCAGTTAATACAGGTAATGAGTGGAGAACAGGAGGGCTTCTTAAAGAAAAACTAACAGGTCTGTGAGAGCCGGAATTCTTCCTGGTTGATAGGTGATCAAATACTTATGTCATGCAATAAAATGCAAATTAATTACTTAAATCATACAATGTGATTTTCTGGATTTTTGTTTTAGATTCCGTCTCTCACAGTTGAAGTGTACCTATGATAAAAAATTACAGACCTCTACATGCTTTGTAAGTAGGAAAACCTGCAAAATCGGCAGTGTATCAAATACTTGTTCTCCCCACTGTATATATGCTTTCTTGAGCAGGGGGACCTTGCGGGCGCTGCAGGATTTCAGTCCTTCACGGCGTAGTGTGTTACCAATTTTTTTCTTGGTGACTATGGTTCCAGCTGCCTTGAGATCCTTGACAAGATCCTCCCGTGTAGTTCTGGGCTGATTCCTCACCGTTCTCATGATCATTGCAACTCCACGAGGTGAGATCTTGCATGGAGCCCCAGGCCGAGGGAGATTGATAGTTATTTTGTGTTTCTTCCATTTGCGAATAATCGCACTAACTGTTGTCACCTTCTCACCAAGCTGCTTGGCGATGGACTTGTAGCCCATTCCAGCCTTGTGTAGGTCTACAATCTTGTCCCTGACATCCTTGGAGAGCTCTTTGGTCTTGGCCATGGTGGAGAGTTTGGAATCTGATTGATTGATTGCTTCTGTGGACAGGTGTCTTTTATACAGGTAACAAACTGAGATTAGGAGCACTCCCTTTAAGAGTGTGCTCCTAATCTCAGCTCGTTACCTGTATAAAAGACACCTGGCAGCCAGAAATCTTTCTGATTGAGAGGGGGTCAAATACTTATTTCCCTCATTAAAATGCAAGTCCATTTATGACATTTGTTTTTCTGGATTTTTTTGTTGTTATTCTGTCTCTCACTGTTCAAATAAACCTACCATTAAAATTATAGACTGATCATTTCTTTGTCAGTGGGCAAACGTACAAAATCAGCAGGGGATCAAATACTTTTTTCCCTCACTGTATTTGGATGAGGCAGGCTTTAACCTGGCCAAGACAAGGAAGAGAGGTCGGAATTTCATTGGCCAGTGGGCAACCATCCAAGTACCTGGACAACGTGGGGCCAACATTACCATGTGTGCGGCTATATCAGAAGATGGTGTGGTTGGACGCAGACCTCGTATTGGATCATATAATGCAGCTCTCCTTGTAACCTTCCTTGATGAGCTCGATCAGGTCTGTAGAGCCGATGGCGTGACCTATGTCATTGTGTGGGATAATGTCAGGTTCCACCATGCTCATATGGTGCAAGCATGGTTTCAGGCCCATGCACAATTTACCACCCTGTATTTACCCCCATACTCTCCTTTCCTTATCCCGATTGAGGAATTTTTCTCCACATGGAGATGGAAGGTTTATGTCAGGCGCCCTCATGAACAAGTCACTCTTCTCCAGGCCATGGATGACGCATGCAATGACATCACGGCAGACCAGTGTCAGGCCTGGATTCGCCATGCCCGAAGGTTTTTTCCAAGATGTTTGGCTAATGAAAACATCCATTGTGATGTAGATGAAAACCTGTGGCCAAAACCACAAGACAGAGTTGATGAAAATGTAGAAGTACAGTAATCACTCCTATGTTTTGCTTTTTACAGTACAAGCAAGTTGAGGAACACTGCATTTGATGTTTTGCAGTACTGTATTGTTTTTCATCAATATATTTCAGATTTTGTTCAATGATTCCACTGTGTCTGTAGTATTCTCTCTACTACTGCAGTACTTTTACAGGGATGTATTTACATGTAGTACCGTAATGAAACATGTATCACCTATTTTGTACTACAATATTTAATGTTTTTTTTTTTTTTTTTTTTTATTTCACCTTTATTTAACCAGGTAAACCAGTTGAGAACAAGTTCTCATTTACAACTGCGACCTGGCCAAGATAAAGTGATTGTATGAACAATGACACAGTGAAACTATCGGTTGCTTGTGTGTGGGTTAACGTTTCATTGGTATTTCACAATACATTTGTTTTTTGAACCAATGATTGTGCAAGTGCAAGATTTATTTAAAGATATGAATGCACAATGCAATGTTTTGAACATTGGACAGCCTGTGTTACAAGTGATGACAGTTTTGAGTTTTGATGTCAAGGTTCTGAAATTAGTGCCAAAGTGATTGTAAAAAACTGTAAATATTGACTGGCTCTCATCAAGCTGCCCGCTCAATAAAAAACTTAAATCTGTAACCAGTGCCTGCAAGCTGGTTCAGGTTGTCAGTCAACCTACCAGGGTAGTTACAAACAGCACAGGAATTAAATCACATCTTTACTAATGCTGCAGAAATGTGCTTTAAAGCAGTATCCAAATCCATTGGATGTAGTGATCACAATATAGTAGCCATATCTAGGAAAACCAAAGGCTGGGCCTAATTTAGTACAGTACATGTTGATTATTGGTGTATTTTCCAGGAGCTCGATTGTCTTGTTAAAAGAGATCAGGGAAATGTTTTCCAGTTTACTCCATATTGGGCTTAAATGGGTTTCTGGTTTTTCGCTTCCCTCTGGAAAAATCAACTGTTAATATTAAATATTAACCACTACATTATTTAATATTAACCACTACATTATTTAATATTAACCACTACATTATTTAATATTTAATATTAACCACTACATTATTTAATATTAACCACTACATTATTTAATATTAAATATTAACCACTACATTATTAAATATTAACCACTACATTATTTAATATTAAATATTAACCACTACATTATTTAATATTAACCACTACATTATTTAATATTAACCACTACATTATTTAATATTAACCACTACATTATTTAATATTAACCACTACATTATTTAATATTTAATATTAACCACTACATTATTTAATATTAACCACTACATTATTTAATATTAACCACTACATTATTTAATATTAACCACTACATTATTTAATATTAACCACTACATTATTTAATATTAACCACTACATTATTAATATCTATATTTAATATTAACCACTACATTATTTAATATTAACCACTACATTATTTAATATTAACCACTACATTATTTAATATTAACCACTACATTATTTAATATTAACCACTACATTATTTAATATTAACCACTACATTATTTAATATTTAATATTAACCACTACATTATTTGTTGTAATTTGTTATTATTGTTTACTTAATATGACAAACCATTTTCTGTATGGACCTCGCTTTGTGCACAGGGGTATTGTCTAACAGGAAAGGGCCTTCCCCAAACTGTTGCCACAAAGTTGGAAGCACAGAATCGTCTAGAATGTCATTGTATGCTGTAGCGTTAAGATTTCCCTTCACTGGAACTAATGGGCCTAGCCCGAACCATGAAAAACAGCCCCAGACCATTATTCCTCCGCCACCTAACTTTATAGTTGGCACTATGCATTGGGGCAGGTAGCGTTCTCCTGGCATCTGCCAAACCCAGATTTGTCCAATGTTTGTCTATGGAGATTGCATGGCTGTGTGCTCGATTTGATACACCTGTCAGCAACGGGTGTGGCTGAAATAGCCAAATCCACTAATTTGAAGGGGTGTTTGCAGTGCATTCGGAAAGTATTCAGACCCCGTGACTTTTTCCACATTTTGTTACGTTACAGACTTATTCTAAAATGGATTACGTTTGTTTTTCCCCTCATCAATCTAAACACAATACCCCATAATGACAAAGCAAAAACTGGTTTTTAGAAATGTTTGCAAATTTATTCAAAATAAAAAAAACATTTTGGGGGGGATTTCAGACCAATGCTTATTCTCATCTATATTCAACTATCATCTATATATATTTAACTATTCTCACTTAAAACTTAGTTTTAGTTTTTAATAGGTTCATTTATGTTAAGACTGTTAGACATTTTTCCTGAGGAAAGATTCATTAAACTGCCTAAATCTTGTCTAACAAGATTATTTTGTGAACCGGAGACAATTACAGTTACTGGTAGGATGAATAAATATAAACTATCTTTAACATAAAGGTCGTAGATTTATGTTTCCATGTTGGAAGGAGCACAGTTCAACCAATCTGTAAAAATCATCTCAATCTTGTCCAACAGCATTCCTTTGGGAGGCAGCAAGCAGCTGAAATGACAGTTTAACGTTTAACAAACTAGCAAAGACGAACTTGAGGATCATTGGATGAGTTTGTTTTGTATCGTCCGGTGCACAGGGTGTGGGGGGAAGTTGCATATTGTAGACCATTCCATTGGTCCTAAAGTGAAATCTCCACCCACCAGGGGCACCATTCCATTGGTCCTAAAGTGAAATCTCCACCCACCCGGGGCACTAGGTGATGCAAAACAAAGTTGCCCAGAGAAAAGCACCGATACACATATCAAACCGTTCAAAAACAACACAGTCAAACACACAAACCAGTTCAAACCAACACGCACACACACAGGAAAAGGAATGTTTCCCAGTCTTCAGTGCTCTTTTTCAAGCCAGCCATTCTTCAGAAACCAAACAAACAAGCCCCGTCTCGGCCCTGTCTCAGCCCTCTATTTTGAGCCAACCCTTCTTATAGTCTATGAGCAGCTCCAGGTAATACTGCCACTCTGGTTCAGAGTCATATTTCACCTGGAACACCGTCTTCAGTGGGTTGGGGTGTGCTTCATGTACCTGCACCACCAGTCCCCTGTACCACACCTCTGTCCCGTCCCCCTCCTCGTAGAGGTGTTGTATCCGTCTCCCCACCAGGTCTGGGTAGTAGATCTTCATGACACGGCGGGCGCGCTGCACGGCAGAGCGAAGGATCCAGCGGCGCCGGCGGTGGTCAGAGCTGTGGCAGGCAGACAAGAAGGGGCAGTACTTGATCTTCATGACGGAGCGGCGCAGAGAGGAGGACAGAGAGGAGGACAGTCGGCTGAAGGAGGAGAAGGTGGTAAGGTGGCAGAGGGGGCGCAGGGTAGAAGAGAAGCCCTGGAAACGCAGCCCTCGCTGGGGGAGCTTGGAGGACATCTTCCTGGAAAGACCTCCATCCCTGGTTCTTTCCCTGGCCTCTCCTCTGTCCCCCTCCCTGTCCCTCTCTCTCCTGGCCTCCCCATCTCCGCTCTCCCCATCCTCTGTCTCTGAGAGGAGAGGCTGGCTGTCTGAGAGGAGAGGCTGGCTGTCTGAGAGGAGAGGCTGGCTGTCTGAGAGGAGAGGCTGGCTGTGTCGGTGCAATTCAGGGTCTGAGACAGAGACAGCCTGGTATCGGGTCTGTTGGCCTTTACGTCCCTTAGGAAACAACACCCTCCTCAGCTTGAGGATCATCCCTGACTGGCTCTTAGTCCTGAGGCCCTGGGACGAGGCTGACCCTGAACCTGAGGACGGGGTCTTGGAGGACGGAGTGGACAATAGTGTGGAGGCTAACTCCGTGTTGCTAGGAGACAAAGACAGCTCATCTGAGGTCAAGGGGCACATCCAGGAGTTATCAGACTCCTCCTCCTCCAGCAGGGGTGTGGCTGATGGCTCCTCCTCTTCCTCCATCTCTGTGTGCTTATTGCCTCCACCCCTCTCTCCACCCCTCTCGCCCTTCCTCTCTCCACCCCTCTCTCCCCCCCTCTCTGCCCTTCCTCTCTCCACCCTCTCCCTTCCTCTCTCCACCCCACTCTCCCTTCCTCTCTCCACCCCACTCTCCCTTCCTCTCTCCACCCCTCTCTCCCTTCCTCTCTCCACCCCTCTCGCCCTTCCTCTCTCCACCCCTCTCTCCCTTCCTCTCTCTCTTCCTCTCTCCACCCCTCTCTCCCTTCCTCTCTCCCTCTCTCCACCCCTCTCTCCCTTCCTCTCTCTCTTCCTCTCTCCACCCCTCTCGCCCTTCCTCTCTCCACCTCCTCTCTCCACCCCTCTCTCTTCCTCTCTCCACCCCTCTCTCCCTTCCTCTCTCTCTTCCTCTCTCCACCCCTCTCTCCCTTCCTCTCTCCACCCCTCTCACCCTTCCTCTCTCCACCCCTCCTTTCAGAGTCACTCCCTCCATCGTCACTGCTTCCCACCGGCCACCTGTCCCATTCCCACTCCTCTTGATTAACAGTGTTCTTCACAATGCTCCAGTTTCCAGCCTGCTCTGTGTTCCCACCACCCTCCTCTCTCTCTCCCTCCGACACCGTGCTATTCCTCCTCCCTAGAAACACACGTTTGGTGAATCCTTTCCCATCTTTCCTCTTGTGCTTCTGAAAGTATGATGATGATCCTCTCTTCAGGTCCTCTCTCCCCACCCCCATCCCCCTCCTCTGTCTCTGAAAGGATAGGCTGGCTGTGGCGCTGCAGCTCGGGGTCTGAGACTGAGACAGATTGACACATTCCTCCAGGTGTTGTGGCGAGACGGATGCTGATGAGGCGGGAGATGGGGCTGGTGAGGTGGGAGATGGGGCTGGTGAGGGGGCTGGTGAGACGGGAGATGGGTCTGGTGAGGCGGGAGATGGGGCTGGTGAGGCGGGAGATGGGGCTGGTGAGGCGGGAGATGGGGCTGGTGAGGCGGGAGATGGGGCTGGTGAGGCGGGAGATGGGGCTGGTGAGGCGGGAGAGGGGGCTGGTGAGGCGGGAAAGGGGGCTGGTGAGGCGGGAAAGGGGGCTGGTGAGGCGGGAAAGGGGGCTGGTGAGGAGGCTGGTGAGGAGGTGGTCTGTGTTCCAATGTCACAGCGGTTGGTGGGTTGTGAAAGTGACCCGATGTTATAGGTTGTTTGTGAACATGGTCCAGTGTTAGTGGCCAGTGAACATAGCCCACCGGCAGAGCTATTCCAACGGTCCTCTGAACATAGCACTCCTTCCGGTGTCCTGGCCGCATCAACCGCCTCTACACCTGGAACACAGGGAACATGGCCGTTAGGATGCATCTTTACATTAGCGTACTGTGTCAACTTGAAATGAGCTTGGAAATATTGTTGTTTGATTGAATCAAAAAGAAATGGAGAGATATGAAGAAGGAAAGAGTGAAAGATGTAAACGAGGGGCTAGAAAGACACATGACGTAAATGAAGTCAAAGTTGAACATTTCCCTAGAGAAAGGAGAAAGAGAGCAAACAAAGCAAAAGCAGGTCCAGGACCAGACCACAGGACCAGACCACAGGACCAGACCAGACCAGACCACAGGACCAGACCAGACCACAGGACCAGACCACAGGACCAGACCAGACCAGACCACAGGACCAGACCAGACCACAGGTCCAGGACCAGGACCAGACCAGACCACAGGACCAGACCAGACCAGACCACAGGACCAGGACCAGGACCAGACCACAGGACCAGGACCAGACCAGACCACAGGTCCAGGACCAGACCACAGGACCAGGACCAGACCAGACCACAGGACCAGACCAGACCAGACCACAGGACCAGGACCAGGACCAGACCACAGGACCAGACCAGACCACAGGACCAGACCAGACCAGACCAGACCACAGGACCAGGACCAGACCACAGGACCAGACCAGACCACAGGACCAGACCAGACCAGACCACAGGACCAGACCAGACCACAGGTCCAGGACCAGGACCAGACCAGACCAGACCACAGGACCAGGACCAGGACCAGACCACAGGACCAGGACCAGACCAGACCACAGGTCCAGACCAGACCAGACCACAGGACTAGGTCCAGGACCAGACCACAGGTCCAGGACCAGACCACAGGTCCAGGACCAGACCACAGGTCCAGGACCAGACCACAGGTCCAGGACCAGACCACAGGTCCAGGACCAGACCCAGACCAGACCACAGGACCAGACCACACCACAGGTCCAGGACTAGACCACAGGACCAGGACCAGACCAGAGGTCCAGGACCAGACCACAGGACCAGACCCAGACCAGACCACACCACAGGTCCAGGACTAGACCACAGGACCAGGACCAGACCAGACCAGACCACGACCAGGAACGGCCAGACCAGACCACAGGACCAGACCACAGGACCAGACCAGACCACAGGACCAGACCACAGGACCAGACCAGACCACAGGTCCAGGACCAGACCAGACCACAGGACCAGACCACAGGACCAGGACCAGACCAGACCAGACCACAGGTCCAGGACCAGACCACAGGTCCAGGACCAGACTAGATCACTCCACCAGACCAGATCACTCCACCAGACCAGATCACTCCACCAGACCAGATCACTCCACCAGACCAGATCACTCCACCAGACCAGATCACTCCACCAGACCAGATCACTCCACCAGACCAGATCACTCCACCAGACCAGATCATACCAGACAGACACTCCACCAGACCAGAACCACCAGACAGATCACACCACCGGACCAGACCACAGGACCAGGACCAGACTAGATCACTCCACCAGACCAGATCACTCCACCACACCGCCAACCAACCCATATTTAGCTGAAAGACTAAAACACAGTGCTCATCTATTAAAATCAGCAAACAGTGTGAGTCCCAAATGACACCCTATTCCCTATTTAGTGCACTACTTTAGACCAGGACCCATTTGGGAGGCACCCAATGATTGGACAGTGTTGACCTCAGCCTGACCCTGAAAACCCAGAGTGAAGTGAAAGGTACTGTACTATACAGGCTCCATGACAACAGTCTGCTGCTATCAGCATGGGTTCAACATCTTTCAAATACTTGTAGTGTTTGCTTTAGCCTGCCTAGAGTGCCTGTTGGGTGGGGTCTGTATATTGTGGGTTCCTTTGCGCAAGGCAAAGCACAATCCAGCCTAGCGTAAATACAGGAAGAAAAGGGTCAGATGGAAGTTAAGTTCCCTGTGACCCCCATGTGACCCCCATGTGAACACTATCAAGTCAGCACTCAGCAGAGAACAGGAAATAACCATCTGTCTGGATTAGATGATTCAGTTAGTGAAATCAGTTATGTTGACAGAGTTCAAAAGATTAAATCAGTCACAACTGTTGAGAGAATGTCACCAAGGCTACAGTGTGTTTTTAACCAAACTTTACCAAATAAATATCAAGTTGAAAATCAACTTTTTTAAAGTTATTGGAGATGTTAGTGATATGACATTAGTGTTATTTTTAACACATTTCTATAAAGGGACAGTTAAAGGGAGACCAAATGGAGGTTTGAGATGAAAGGGTGAAAGGCTAATTTAAAATCGTTAGTTTTATGCCAAACTTCGTTAAAAAGAAAAAGCCCAAATGGAGGTTTGAAATGAAACAGACAAGAAAAGACATGTGAGAGATGAGTAAATCACTTGGTCATGGTCACGTGAAACTCCTGCAGCACATCACTAACCCAGAGGACAGAATACAGGTCCCTGATTGGTCCGCTACTTCCTTCCTTCCTTCCTTCCTTCCAGGAAAAGTCTGAGTTTTAGTTTCTGTTGCACTGTACTGTTCTATACACTGGTCCCAGATCTGTTTGTGCTGTAAAGCCAACTCCCATGGTCATGCCAAACGGCTAGCTGTTCTATGAATAATCCGACAGAAGAGGTTAAAGCGAAAATCCAATTTCCATCAGTCCCTTGTTGGCGTTTTGCAGCAGTCACGTTATCAAGATATTGGACTTTCAAGAAGCAAAGTGTGTCACCATGACAATGCTAAAAGCACAAACAGATGCATGTAGAGGAAGAAGAATTTCAGTCCAATGTTGTTAATATGGTCAAACCTTAACGTTAACAGTTGTTATAACAGTGTTATTAACAGGAAGGGTTATTAGTTCAGTAATCATAGATGACAGTTAGTTGAAATGTCAACTCAAGTGCTGATTAGAAGTGGTAGTGGATTGTTTGTAGATATTAGTACAGAAGCTGGGTAAAGTAAGTATGGTTACACGCACACAACAATACCATTATTGTGAATAGTCAGATTAATATAGTTTGATTTAAACGTTTACAAGAAGAACAATTCCCTAATATTAGTCCCGTGTAGCTCAGTTGGTAGAGCATGGCGTTTGCAACGCCAGGGTTGTGGGTTCGATTCCCACAGGGGGCCAGTATGAAAACATATATATATATTGTATGCACTCACTAACTGTAAGTCGCTCTGGATAAGAGCGTCTGCTAAATGACTAAAAATGTAAAATGTAAATAAATCAGGCTACCTGATGGGACTTTGGTAAACGCAGAAAATCTGCAATCAAAATAAATGTTCTACCATGTTATTTTTGTGAAGACTATTTGATTATGAGTTCGGACATATAAAGTTCTAAGATGCATATTTTCAGTTTTTCATCACTTCACTCGTGCATAAGATGGAGGCTCGTTCTGCGGTCACTCAGATCAAACAACCACTGGAACTCTTATCAACCTGTTTCCATGTCCTAATCATTTGAAAGATTGCAACAGAAAAAAAGTGTTGTATGCTTACTTCGATTTTGACCTTAGGCCGATTAAGATATGCAGAGTAAAGTGTTTACATGACTAATGTCATCCTCTGCTTACTGCCATAATCAGTTTAATATCTAATTGTTAGTGTGCAGGGAAACGTAGTCAGTGATGTAGGAAGCTGAGGGGGAAACAGAACAGGAAGCAGCAGATACCTGGGCTGTCTTTTGGGGAGCATCAGGTGACGGCGACTCTGTAAAAAAAATAAATGGAATGGATTTGAAATGAAAATGATGGTAACAATCAGAAAAGGAAGGGGATGGAAAACATGGCTATTAATATAATTATAGTAATAAATATCCCATTACTAGAAATTACATTCAAGACCCTGAAATTACATTCAAGACCCTGAAATTACATTCAAGACCCTGAAATTACATTCAAGACCCTGAAATTACATTCAAGACCCTGAAATTACATTTAAAAAAAACAACATTTTTTGCTTACTAAACATTTAATAAGAATGAAGAGGTGAATCCTAACATTGACATCAATGCAAGAGAAAATATGACTTAAATTAAAGTTAGGATTTGCCCCGACTATACATCCAGAGGAACGACTCAGTACAGTAGTATTTGACTATACATCCAGAGGAACGACTCAAAACAGCAGTATTGGACTATACATCCAGAGGAACGACTCAGCACAGCAGTATTGGACTATACATCCAGAGGAACGACTCAGCACAGCAGTATTGGACTATACATCCAGAGGAACGACTCAGCACAGCAGTATTGGACTATACATCCAGAGGAACGACTCAGCACAGCAGTATTGGACTATGCATCCAGAGGAACGACTCAGCACAGCAGTATTGGACTATACATCCAGAGGAACGACTCAGCACAGCAGTATTGGACTATGCATCCAGAGGAACGACTCAGCACAGCAGTATTTGACTATACATCCAGAGGAACGACTCAGTACAGTAGTATTTGACTATACATCCAGAGGAACGACTCAGCACAGCAGTATTGGACTATGCATCCAGAGGAACGACTCAGCACAGCAGTATTTGACTATACATCCAGAGGAACGACTCAGCACAGCAGTATTGGACTATACATCCAGAGGAACGACTCAGTACAGCAGTATTTGACTATACATCCAGAGGAACGACTCAGTACAGTAGTATTGGACTATACATCCAGAGGAACGACTCAGTACAGCAGTATTGGACTATGTGGGCTGCGTCTAAAATGGCACCCTAATCCGTATATCGTGCCCTATATGGACCCTGGTCAACAGTAGTGCACTACAGAGAGAATATGGGTCATTTTAGATACATTCCAGTGTATTGTTGTGTGTGTGCCCATGTCACAAGGTAAATATCTTACTGCAGCAGGCCTTGAAGCTGTAGACATTCGTTCTGCATGTCATACTGTCATTCTGGGTATAGCAATGAAATGACTCCCAAATAAAACAAGACATTAAGATCATATGATTCAGCCAGATCCCTCACTACATCCGGTGTTCTTTTCTAAACCAAACTGGATCAGTCAACAAAAACAGACATGACTTTTAAGAGTGAGTTCGATCAATGAGTTCGATCAATCACAGCGGACGTTACTGGAGAACAGACTGAACACACAGACTCACAGAACCTTCCTCTGCAAACACACAGACACACAGAACCTTCCTCTGCAAACACACAGACACACAGTACCTTCCTCTGCAAACACACAGACACACAGAACCTTCCTCTGCAAACACACACAGACACACAGAACCTTCCTCTGCAAACACACAGACACACAGAACCTTCCTCTGCAAACACACAGACACACAGAACCTTCCTCTGCAAACACACAGACTCACAGAACCTTCCTCTGCAAACACACAGACACACAGAACCTTCCTCTGCAAACACACACAGACACACAGAACCTTCCTCTGCAAACACACAGACACACAGAACCTTCCTCTGCAAACACACAGACACACAGAACCTTCCTCTGCAAACACACAGACACACAGAACCTTCCTCTGCAAACACACACAGACAAACAGAACCTTCCTCTGCAAACACACAGACACACAGAACCTTCCTCTGCAAACACACAGACACACAGAACCTTCCTCTGCAAACACACAGACACACAGAACCTTCCTCTGCAAACACACACAGACACACAGAACCTTCCTCTGCAAACACACAGACACACAGAACCTTCCTCTGCAAACACACAGACACACAGAACCTTCCTCTGCAAACACACAGACACACAGAACCTTCCTCTGCAAACACACAGACACACAGAACCTTCCTCTGCAAACACACAGACACACAGAACCTTCCTCTGCAAACACACACAGACACACAGAACCTTCCTCTGCAAACACACAGACACACAGAACCTTCCTCTGCAAACACACACAGACACACAGAACCTTCCTCTGCAAACACACACAGACACACAGAACCTTCCTCTGCAAACACACAGACACACAGAACCTTCCTCTGCAAACACACACAGACTCACAGAACCTTCCTCTGCAAACACACACAGACTCACATAACCTTCCTCTGCAAACACACACAGACTCACAGAACCTTCCTCTGCAAACACACAGACACACAGAACCTTCCTCTGCAAACACACACAGACACACAGAACCTTCCTCTGCAAACACACACAGACTCACAGAACCTTCCTCTGCAAACACACACAGACTCACAGAACCCTTCCTCTGCAAACACACACAGACACACAGAACCTTCCTCTGCAAACACACACAGACTCACAGAACCTTCCTCTGCAAACACACACAGACTTACAGAACCTTCCTCTGCAAACACACAGACACACAGAATCCTCTGCAAAACACAGAACCTTCCTCTGCAAACACACACAGACTCACAGAACCTTCCTCTGCAAACACACACAGACTTACAGAACCTTCCTCTGCAAACACACAGACACACAGAACCTTCCTCTGCAAACACACAGAACCTTCCTCTGCAAACACACACAGACACACAGTACCTTCCTCTGCAAACACACACAGACACACAGAACCTTCCTCTGCAAACACACACACACAGAACCTTCCTCTGCAAACACACACAGACACACACAACCTTCCTCTGCAAACACACAGACACACAGAACCTTCCTCTGCAAACACACACAGACACACAGAACCTTCCTCTGCAAACACACAGACACACAGTACCTTCCTCTGCAAACACACAGACTCACAGAACCTTCCTCTGCAAACACACACAGACACACAGTACCTTCCTCTGCAAACACACAGACACACAGTACCTTCCTCTGCAAACACACAGACTCACAGAACCTTCCTCTGCAAACACACACAGACACACAGTACCTTCCTCTGCAAACACACACAGACACACAGTACCTTCCTCTGCAAACACACACAGACTCACAGAACCTTCCTCTGCAAACACACACAGACTCACAGAACCTTCCTCTGCAAACACACCCAGACTCACAGAACCTTCCTCTGCAAACACACACAGACACACAGAACCTTCCTCTGCAAACACACACAGACACACAGAACCTTCCTCTGCAAACACAGACTTTTTCCATCACCAAACATGACAGAATCATACATCAACATTCACACAGGTTATTTATACTGTTGTTAAAAACTGTTATTTACCCTAAAGGGGTTCTGGGGATGTTCAGCTCTGTGTCATCAGAGGTGTGTGTGTGGATGGATGGGTTCAAGTTTGTTTATTTGGCATAAAACACATGATATACATGGAGTACACAGTGCAGTGAAATGCATCCTTGCAGCTTCACCTCTCAACAATACAACAACAACAACAGGAAAGTCATTACATGAATAAAGAGTACAACAATATAAAAGCTGTGTGTGTGGTGTGAGTGAGTGAGTGAGTGAGTGTGGTTGGTGTGTGTGTGTGTGTGGTTGGTGTGGTGTGAGTGAGTGAGTGAGTGGTGAGTGTGGTTGGTGTGTGTGTGTGTGTGTGGTTGGTGTGGTGTGTGTGTGTGGTTGGTGTGTGTGTGTGGTTGGTGTGTGTGAGTGAGTGAGTGAGTGGTTGGTGTGAGTGAGTGAGTGTGTGTGGTTGGTGTGTGTGTGTTTGGTGTGAGTGTGTGTGGGTGTGTGTGGTTGGTGTGTGTGTGTGTGTGTGTGTGTGTGAGTGAGTGAGTGAGGTTGTGTGTGTGGTTGGTGTGTGGTTGGTGTGTGTGTGAGTGTGAGTGAGTGAGTGAGTGTGGTTGGTGTGTGTGGTTGGTGTGTGAGTGAGTGAGTGAGTGTGTGTGGTTGGTGTGTGTGTGTGTGTGTGGTTGGTGTGTGTGTGAGTGAGTGAGTGAGTGAGTGTGTGGTTGGTGTGTGTGTGTGTGGTTGGTGTGTGTGTGTGTGTGTGTGAGTGAGTGAGTGAGTGAGTGAGTGGTTGGTGTGTGTGTGTGTGTGTGGTTGGTGTGTGTGTGTGTGTGTGGTTGGTGTGAGTGAGTGAGTGAGTGAGTGTGTGGTTGGTGTGTGTGTGTGTGTGGTTGGTGTGAGTGAGTGAGTGAGTGAGTGTGTGTGGTTGGTGTGTGTGTGGTTGGTGTGAGTGAGTGAGTGAGTGAGTGTGGTTGGTGTGTGTGTGTGTGAGTGAGTGAGTGAGTGAGTGAGTGAGGTTGGTGTGTGTGTGTGTGTGGTTGGTGTGTGTGAGAGAGTGAGTGAGTGAGTGAGTGAGTGAGTGAGGTTGGTGTGTGTGTGGTTGGTGTGTGTGTGGTTGGTGTGTGTGTGTGTGTGTGTGAGTGAGTGAGTGGTTGGTGTGTGAGTGAGTGAGTGGTTGGTGTGTGTGTGTGTGTGTGTGTGTGTGAGTGTGTGTGTGTGTGTGTGAGTGAGTGAGTGAGTGAGTGAGTGAGTGTGTGTGTGTGTGGTTGGTGTGTGTGTGTGTGTGTGTGTGTGGTGTGTGTGTGTGTGTGGTTGGTGTGTGTGTGTGTGTGGTTGGTGTGTGTGTGTGGTTGGTATGTGTATGTGTGGTTGGTGTGTGTGTGTGTGTGGTGTGTGTGTGTGTGTGTGTGCCAATGACAAACAGGTGCAACAGCCAACTGAACAACAGGGGAGTCTCATGCAAACTCCATTGAAACAACGTTTTAGTCCAGGCTAACTAAGCTTCATCTGTCTGGGAAACTCCAGAACACCACCAACCAGACCAGGCTAACTAACACCACCAACCAGACCAGGCTAACTAAGCTTCATCTGTCTGGGAAACTCCAGAACACCACCAACCAGACCTGGGAAACTGGCCCATATAAAAACCAGACCTGGGAAACTGGCCCATATAAAAACCAGACCTGGGAAACTGGCCCATTTTGTTTTTACCCCTTCAAGGTCCCCATTTTATCCAGTTCCCCTTCAAGGTCCCCATTAAGTGTAGTTCCCCTTCAAGGTCCCCACTGCATCCAGTTCCCTTTAAAGGTCCCTCTTTTATCCAGTTCCCCTTCAAGGACTGCATGCAACCTCTTCAGTTCACACAGATAGCATGCAACCTCTTCAGTTCACACAGATAGCATGTGACGATGTTGATGTTAGTTGTGTGTCTGTTCAGTCTCTCAGTAATGCTCAATGTAAGAAACTTGCTTCTGCTTTCACCCGGATTTCAAACTGAAATGCCAGGCAGCCGTAAGTCAGGCTACACACACACCAACCACACTCACTCACTCACTCACTCACACCAACCACACACACACTCACTGGCCACAATGGACATACTGTGTGCCACACACGCGCACACACACACATTTCCTGTGAAGAAATTCTACAGCTGCACCATCGAGAGCATCCTGACTGGTTGCATCACCGCCTGGTATGGCAACTGCTCGGCCTCCGACCGCAAGGCACTACAGAGGGTAGTGCGTACGGCCCAGTACATCACTGGGGCCAAGCTTCCTGCCATCCAGGACCTCTATACCAGGCGGTGTCAGAGGAAGGCCCTCAAAATTGTCAAAGACTCCAGCCACCCTAGTCATAGACTGTTCTCTCTGCTACCGCACGGCAAGCGGTACCGGAGTGCCAAGTCTAGGTCCAAAAGACTTCTCAACAGCTTCTACCCCCAAGCCATAAGACTCCTGAACAGCTAATCATGGCTACCCGGACTATTTGCACTGCCCCCCCACCCCCACCTTTTTACGCTGCTGCTACTCTGTTAATTATTTATGCATAGTCACTTTAACTCTACCCACATGTACATATTACCTCAACTACCTAAACTAGCCGGTGCCCCCGCACATTGACTCTGCACCGGTACCCCCTTGTATATATAGCCTCCCTACTGTCACTTTATTTTACTTCTGCTCTTTTTTTCTCAACACTTTTTTGTTGTTGTTTTATTCTACTTTTTTATAAAAAAAATAAATGCACTGTTGGTTAAGGGCTGTAAGTAAGCATTTCACTGTAATGTCTGCACCTGTTGTATTCGGCGCATGTGGCCAATAAAATTTGATTTGATCAGAAAAATAAGAGCCAACAGTGCAGTTCTGCTAAAGATACAGTCCATTATGGTCCAATCAGAACCATGATGCTTTGCATGACCCCAGGAAGATACAGTCCATTATGGTCCAATCAGAACCATGATGCTTTGCATGACCCCAGGAAGAGACAGTCCATTATGGTCTAATCAGAACCATGTTGCTTTGCATGACCCCAGGAAGATACAGTCCATTATGGTCCAATCAGAACCATGATGCTTTGCATGACCCCAGGAAGAGACAGTCCATTATGGTCCAATCAGAACCATGATGCTTTGCATGACCCCAGGAAGATACAGTCCATTATGGTCCAATCAGAACCATGATGCTTTGCATGACCCCAGGAAGATACAGTCCATTATGGTCCAATCAGAACCATGATGCTTTGCATGACCCCAGGAAGAGACAGTCCATTATGGTCCAATCAGAACCATGATGCTTTGCATGACCCCAGGAAGATACAGTCCATTATGGTCTAATCAGAACCATGATGCTTTGCATGACCCCAGGAAGAGACAGTCCATTATGGTCTAATCATAACCATGTTGCTTTGCATGACCCCAGGAAGATACAGTCCATTATGGTCCAATCAGAACCATGATGCTTTGCATGACCCCAGGAAGATACAGTCCATTATGGTCTAATCATAACCATGATGCTTTGCATGACCCCAGGAAGAGACAGTCCATTATGGTCTAATCATAACCATGTTGCTTTGCATGACCCCAGGAAGGGTAGCTTTTGCAATACTAACAGCTAATGGGGATCCAAATAAATGAATGAATGACTGGCTGACATTGTGACGGATGTCAAGGATATGGAATGAATTTGGACATGGACTGTCCAATGATAACTAAGTAAATTAGATTTCCGCGACCTATAACACATTCGGGATATGCATCTTTACTACTGTGTATGTATACCAGTGACTGAGATACAAGTCTCCCAGGGGTATACTTCAAAGCAGCATCAATGAGTTAGCCAGCTAACTTGTCTAAATATTCTGAAAAAACTAAAAAAAATGTGTTGTTGTTGATAATCTTAAAAATGGGCATGGACTCAACAACCAAAAACAGATATCTAAGTTTAGCTTTCAAAATTAACCAGAAACTCAGCTATTTATGGCTATTTATCAAAGTTAGCTGGCTAACTCATTGATTCTGCTTTGTAGTATACCCCTCTGGCTAACTGTCATCTAATCCTCAGGGGCCAGGCTAACAGGCTAAGGGCTAACTCACCCAGCCTCTATCAGGGGCCAGGCTAACGGCTAACTCACCCAGCCTCTATCAGGGGCCAGGCTAACAGGCTAACTCACCCAGCCTCTATCAGGGGCCAGGCTAACAGGCTAAGGGCTAACTCACCCAGCTTCTATCAGGTGCCAGGCTAACAGGCTAAGGGCTAACTCACCCAGCTTCTATCAGGTGCCAGGCTAACAGGCTAAGGGCTAACTCACCCAGCCTCTATCAGGGGCCAGGCTAACAGGCTAAGGGCTAACTCACCCAGCTTCTATCAGGTGCCAGGCTAACAGGCTAAGGGCTAACTCACCCAGCTTCTATCAGGTGCCAGGCTAACAGGCTAAGGGCTAACTCACCCAGCCTCTATCAGGTGCCAGGCTAACAGGCTAAGGGCTAACTCACCCAGCTTCTATCAGGTGCCAGGCTAACAGGCTAAGGGCTAACTCACCCAGCTTCTATCAGGTGCCAGGCTAACAGGCTAAGGGCTAACTCACCCAGCCTCTATCAGGTGCCAGGCTAACAGGCTAAGGGCTAACTCACCCAGCCTCTATCAGGGGCCAGGCTAACAGGCTAAGGGCTAACTCACCCAGCTTCTATCAGGGGCCAGGCTAACGGCTAACTCACCCAGCTTCTATCAGGGGCCAGGCTAACAGGCTAAGGGCTAACTCACCCAGCCTCTATCAGGGGCCAGGCTAACAGGCTAAGGGCTAACTCACCCAGCCTCTATCAGGGGCCAGGCTAACAGGCTAAGGGCTAACTCACCCAGCCTCTATCAGGGGCCAGGCTAACAGGCTAAGGGCTAACTCACCCAGCCTCTATCAGGGGCCAGGCTAACAGGCTAAGGGCTAACTCACCCAGCTTCTATCAGGGGCCAGGCTAACAGGCTAAGGGCTAACTCACCCAGCTTCTATCAGGTGCCAGGCTAACAGGCTAAGGGCTAACTCACCCAGCCTCTATCAGGGGCCAGGCTAACAGGCTAAGGGCTAACTCACCCAGCCTCTATCAGGGGCCAGGCTAACAGGCTAAGGGCTAACTCACCCAGCTTCTATCAGGGGCCAGGCTAACAGCTAACTTACCCAGGCTCTTGCAGACACAGCTGTGATAGTAGAGGTTGAGTACGTCAGGGTAGATGTTCGGCAGGTGTTTGAGTGACAGGAGCCTGCGTAGCTTGGAGGAGCAGGGTCGTTTCTGCAGTGTCACCAGTTGTCTCTCCTCAGACAGGGTGGTTGGTCTCAACTCCACCTTGTGCTCCTGTCATTATATCAGATCAACTTTATCGTTAACCTGAAATACAGACCCGTTTTGTGCTAACATTCCACTCCTTATACTTTGTCATATGACAACAAGTACATGGAGTGGAATGTTAGCACAAAACAAACTGGTGCCCAGGCTACTTTGTAGTCTGTTGACAGAAATGTACAAAGAAAGACTTGACATAGAGAATTCATCAGACATGAATGAAATGAGTGATATGTCATGTCACGTGTAATGAAATTAGTGATATGGAATGTGTCACGTGTAATAAAATGAGGGATATGTCATGTGTAATGAAATGAGTAATACACTACATGACCAAAAGTATGTGGATACCTCATTCCAAAATCATGGGCATTAATATGGAGTTGATCCCCCCTTTGCTGCAATAGCAGCCTCCACTCTTCTGGGAAGGCTTTCCACTAGATGTTGGAACATTGCTGTGGGGACTTGCTTTCATTCAGCCACAAGAGCATTAGTGAGGTCGGGCACTGATGTTGGGCGATTAGTCCTGGCTCGCAGTCAGCGTTCCAATTCATCCCAAAGGTGTTCGATGGGGTTGAGGTCAGGGCTCTGTGCAGGCCAGTCAAGTTGGTGTAGTATCTGAAAGTCTATGATTTTGCTGACGTTTGCAAATGGTGTGTTAGAGGAACTTGGCTCTGCTTGCGGAAACATCTGGAAAACATTACTATAGGGGCCCCCTAAAACAGAGGAGAGTCTGCTACAGTGGGGGAAAAAAGTATTTAGTCAGCCACCAATTGTGCAAGTTCTCCCACTTAAAAAGATGAGAGAGGCCTGTAATTTTCATCATAGGTACACGTCAACTATGACAGACAAATTGAGAAAAAAAAAAATCCAGAAAATCACATTGTAGGATTTTTTATGAATTTATTTTCAAATTATGGTGGAAAATAAGTATTTGGTCACCTACAAACAAGCAAGATTTCTGGCTCTCACAGACCTGTAACTTCTTCTTTAAGAGGCTGGAGAATCTTATCTCCCTCACTAACTTTAAGCATCAGTTGTCAGAGCACCTTACCGATCACTGCACCTGTACACAGCCCATCTGAAATTAGCCCACCCAACTACCTCATCCCCATATTGTTATTTATTTTGCTCTTTTGCACCCCAGTATCTCTATTTGCACATCATCTCTTGCACATCTAGCATTCCAGTGTTAATACTAAATTGTAATTATTTTGCACTATAGCCTATTTATTGCCTTACCTCCATAACTTGCTACATTTGCACACACTGTGTGTATATATATATATATATATATATATATATATATTATTTTTATTTTTTTGACTTTGTTTTGTTTACCCCATGTGTAACTCTGTGTTGTTGTTTTTAATCGCACTGCTTTGCTTTATCTTGGCCAGGTCGCAGTTGTAAATGAGAACTTGTTCATGTATCGTGAGATTTTGAGTGAAAACCTCCTTCCATCAGCAAGGGCATTGAAGATGAAACGTGGCTGGGTCTTTCAGCATGACAATGATCCCAAACACACCGCCCGGGCAACGAAGGAGTGGCTTCGTAAGAAGCATTTTAAGGTCCTGGAGTGGCCTAGCCAGTCTCAACCCCATAGAAAATCTTTGGAGGGAGTTGAAAGTCTGTGTTGCCCAGCGACAGCCCCAAAACATCACTGCTCTAGAGGAGATCTGCATGGAGGAATGGGCCAAAATACCAGCAACAGTATGTGAAAACCTTGTGAAGACTTACAGAAAACGTTTGACCTGTGTCATTGCCAACAAAGGGTATATAACAAAGTATTGAGATACTTTTGTTATTGACCAAATACTTATTTTCCACCATAATTTGCAAATAAATTCATTAAAAATCCTACAATGTGATTTTCTGGATTTTTTTTCTCTCATTTTGTCTGTCATAGTTGACGTGTACCTATGATGAAAATTACAGGCCTCTCTCATCTTTTTAAGTGGGAGAACTTGCACAATTGGTGGCTGACTAAATACTTTTTTCCCCCACTGTATGTAGAGGCCAGGGATTGGTCTATTAAAATCACGCCATATTATGTTACATAGGATATAAATACCATGTTTTGAACAAAGGACGGGAAGAATAACATATTAGAGATTGGGTCAGTTGTTCTCCGGATTTCTGCAGGAGTCTGTAAATTGATACTGTAATCTTTGATGTAATAAACCATTATAATCAGCATCGTTGTCTCGACACCACATTGGCACTATGAATTCGGCCAGGTAGCGTTCTCCTGGCATCCGCCAAACCCAGATTCGTCCGTCAGACTGCCAGTTGGGGAAGCGTGATTCATCACTCCAGAGAAATCGTTTCCACCACTCCAGCCGATGCTTCATATTGCGCATGGTGATCTTAGGCTTGTGTGCGGCTGCTCGGCCATGGAAACCCATTTCATGAAGCTCCCGACGAACAGTTCTTGTGCCTTGCTTCCAGAGGCAGTTTTGAACTCGGTAGTGAGTGTCGCAACCGAGGACAGACGATTTTTACACACTACACCTGTCAGCAACGGGTGTGGGGGGAAATAGCCGAATCCACTCATTTGAAGGGGTGAAGGGGTGTCCACATACTTTTGTATACAGCGCATTCAGAAAGTATTCAGACCCCTTTACTTTTTCCACATTTTGTTACGTTACAGCCTTATTCTATAATGGGTTAAAAATAATAATCTCATCAATCATATAATGATGCAGGAGGGGATGGCTGCAGTTTTACGGATCCTAACCAACTGTGCTATTTTGTTTGTCTAATATTAAGGAGGTCTCGAGGTTTTTAACGACGCTTATAAGAAATTCCGCTATGCCCTCAGACGAACAATCAAACAGGCAAAGCGTCAATACAGGACTAAGACTGAATCCTAGTACACAGGCTCTGACGCTCGTCGGATGTGGCAGGGCTTGCAAACTATTACGGACCACAAAGGAAACCCAGCCGTGAGCTGCCCAGTGACGCGAGCTTACCAGACGAGCTAAATGCCTTTTATGCTCGCTTCGAGGCAAGCAACACTGAAGCATGCATGAGAGCACCAGCTGTTCCGGACGACTGTGTGATCACGCTCTCCGTAGCCGATATGAGCTAGACCTTTAAACAGGTCAATATTCACAAGGCCGTGGGGCCAGACGGATTACATTTTCAGCCTCTCCCTGACCGAGTCTGTAATACCTACATGTTTCAAGCAGACCACCATAGTCCCTGTGCCCAAGAAAGCGAAAGTAACCTACCTAAATGACTACCGCCCCGTAGCACTCACGCCGGTAGCCATGGAGTGCTTTGAAAGGCTGGTCATGGCTCACATCAACACCATCATCCCAGAAACCCTAGACCCACTCCAATTCGCATACCGCCCCAACAGATCCACAGATGATGCAATCTCAATCGCACGCCACACTGCCCTTTCCCACCTGGACAAAAGGAACACCTATGTGAGAATATTGTTAATTGACTACAGCTCAGCGTTCAACACCATAGTGCCCACAAAGCTCATCACTAAGCTAAGGACCCTGGGACTAAACACCTCCCTCTGCAACTGGATCCTGGACTTCCTGACGGGCCGCCCCCAGGTGGTAAGGGTAGGTAACAACACATCTGCCACGCTGATCCTCAACACGGAGGCCCCTCAGGGGTGCGTGCTCAGTCCCCTCCTGTACTCCCTGTTCATCCACGACTGCGTGGCCGCGCACGACTCCAACATCATCATTACATTTGCTGATGACACAACAGTGGTAGGCCTGATCACAGACAACGATGAGACAGCCTATAGGGAGGAGGTCAGAGACCTGGCAGTGTGGTGCCAGGATAACAACCTCTCCCTCAACGTGATCAAGACAAAGGAGCTGATTGTGGACTACAGGAAAAGAAGGGTCGAACATGCCCTCATTCAAATCGACGGGGCTGTAGTGGAGCGGGTCGAGAGATTCAAGTTCCTTGGTACCCACATCACCAACAAATTGTCATGGTCCAAACACACTAAGTTCTACAGCTGCACCATCGAGAGCATCCTGACTGGTTGCATCACCACCTGGTATGGCAACTGCTCGACGTCCGACCGTAAGGCGCTACAGAGGGTAGTGCGTACGGCCCAGTACATCACTGGGGCCAAGCTTCCTGCCATCCAGGACCTCTATACCAGGCGGTGTCAGAGGAAGGCCTAAGAAATTGTCTAAGGCTCCAGTCACCCAAGTCATAGACTGTTCTCTCTGCTACTGCACGGCAAGCGGTACCGGAGCGCTAAGTCTAGGTCCAAGAGGCTTCTAAACAGCTTCTACCCCCAAGCCATAAGACTCCTGAACAGCTAATCATGGCCACCCGGACTATTAGCAGCGTCTACCCCCAAGCCATAAGACTCCTGAACAGCTAATCATGGCCACCCGGACTATTTACATTGACCCCCCACTTAGATTTTACACTGCTGCTGCTCGCTGTTTATTATCTATACATAGTCACTTTCCCCCTACCTACATGTACAAATTACCTCGACTAACCTGTACCCCCACACATTGACTCTGTGTTATTTTATTGTGTTATTTTTATTAAATGTTTTACTTTTGTTTATTTAGTAAATATTTTCTTAACTCTATTTCTTGAACTGCATTGTTGGTTAAGGGCTTGTAAGTAAGCATTTCACGGTAAGGTCTACACCTGTTGTATTCGGCGCATGTGACAAATAACATTTGATATGATTTGAACAAAAATGACGAAGCGGAAACAAATATTTGCAAATGGATTAAAAATAAAAAACAGAAATACCTTATTTACATATGTATTCAGACCCTTTGCTATGAGACTCGGAATTGAGCTCAGGTGCATCCTGTTCCCATTGATCATCCTTGAGGTGTTTCTACAACTTGATTGGAGTCCACCTGTGGTAAAGTCAATTGATTGGACACGATTTGGAAAGGCACACACCTGTCTATATAAGGTCCCACAGTTGACAGTGCATGTCAGAGCAAAAACCAAGCCATGAGGTCGAAGGAATTGTCCGTAGAGCTCCGAGACTGGATCGTGTCGAGGCACAGATCTGGGGTAGGATACCAAAACATTTCTGCAGCATTGAAGGTCCCCAAGAACACAGTGGCCTCCATCATTCTTAAATGGAAGAAGTCTGGAACCACCAAGACTCTTCCTAGAGCTGGCCGGCCGACCAAACTGAGCAATCGGGGGAGAAGGGCCTTGGTCAGGGAGGTGACCAAGAACCCGATGGTCACTCTGACAGAGCTCCGGAGTTCCTCTGTGGAGATGGGAGAACCTTCCAGAAGGACAACCATCTCTGCAGCACTCCACCAAATCAGGCCTTTATGGTAGAGTGGCCAGACAGAAGCCCACTTGGAGTTTTCCAAAAGGCACCTAAAGACTCTCAGACCATGAGAAACAAAATTCTCTGGTCTGATGAAAACAAGATTGAATTCTTTGGCCTGAATGCCAAACGTCACGTCTGAAACTTGGCACCATCCCTACGGTGAAGCATCGTGGTGGCAGCATCATGTTGTGGGGATTTTTTTCAGCGGCAGGGACTGGGAGACTAGTCAGGAGAGGGAAAGACGAACGGAGCAAAGTACAGAGAGATCCTTGATGAAAACCTGCTCCAGAGTGCTCAGGACCTCAGACTGGGGCGAAGGTTCACCTTCCAACAGGACAACGAACCTAAGCACACAGATAAGACAACACAGGAGTGTCTTCGGGACAAGTCTCTGAATGTCCTTGAGTGGCCCAGCCAGAGCCCGGACTTGAACCCGATCGAACATCTCTGGAGAGACCTGAAAATAGCTGTGCAGCGACACTCCCCATCCAACCTGACAGAGCTTGAGAGGATCTGCAGAGAAGAATGGGAGAAACTCCCCAAATACAGGTGTGCCAAGCTTATAGCGTCATACCCAAGAAGACTCGATGCTGTAATCACTGCCAAAGGTGCTTCAACAAAGTACTGAGTAAAGGGTCTGAATACTTAAGTAAATGTAATATTTAAGTTTTTTATTTTTAATACATTTGCAACAAATATCTAAAAACCCAGTTTTTGCTTTGTCATTATGGGGTATTGTGTGTAGATTCAGGGGGAAAAAAACAATTTAATCAATTTTAGAATAAGGCTGTAACGTAACAAAATGTAGAAAAAGTCAAGGGGTCTGAATACTTTCCGAATGCACTGTATATAGTGTATGTCATGTGTAATGAAATGAGTGATGTTGTGTGTGACCTGTGGTGCTAAAATGTAATGATTTAAGACCAATCAAATGTAGATCCAGTCCATGACAGCTGTACCTGGAGAACTTGGTCAATGTAGGCCCCCTGGACCTGAGGGAAGAGCAGCGCCTTCACCACCAGCATGGGAACAAACACCGCCCCCGCCCTTATCACATGGGGGAAGGGACACTGCTGCTGGGCTACATACTGCCCCAGTCTCTGGAGCACCTTCTGGAGAGCAGCCTGGGTCTCTGGTCCCCTCAGGCACACCGCCCTCGCCCCGGACCCCAGCAGAGAGGTCACCTTCTGGGCCTTGGGTGGAGGGGAGGTGGTGGAGGTAGGATAGATATCCTGCTGGGACAGCCAGGTTTGGAGCTCTGTGGCTGGGGTGTGGGACACACAGCTGGAGACCAGGTTACACAGCGAGAGGTGCAGCTCCAGGAAGTGCTGTCTGGCTGGTCGGGAGCTGGAGAGGCTGTCTGAAAGGGCAGGAGGGCGGTGGCAGGATTTGGCTACAGCCGCAGGGTCAGTGGGTGACTCTGGGACCTCTGTAGAGTGTGGAGAGGGAGGAATACCTCGGAGCATGTTATCTGGCAGTACGAACTTATAGGTGGTTAGCTTGAGACATTGAGGAGGGATGTTTTGAAGGTTCAGTTTGGTGTTGGCTGGGTTGGGGGATTGGGGAGGGGTGGATGATTTGGGGTGTGGTGCGGCAGTCCGGTCATAGGGCTTATGATGGGCCTGACAATGGGAATGGGGCGGGTGGTGCATGTTCTGGGTGAAAGCTCCCACCATCCTATGCCCTGTTGAGAGGTGTTGGGGTGGAGTTGTTGATTTGGGACGTAGGGTGGGGGTTCGGTCATAGGGCTGGTGGTGGGGCTGGGGCTGGGCCTGGGATGGATTGGGTGGATAGTGCTCGGGAAGGGGCTGGGATTGTTGGTGGTTAGGTTGGTGGTAGGACTGGGGCTGGTGCTGGGGCTGATGGTCGTGCTGGGGCTGATGGTGGTGCTGGGGCTGATGGTCGTGCTGGGGCTGATGGTCGTGCTGGGGCTGATGGTCGTGCTGGGGCTGATGGTGTTGTGGCTGATGGTGGTGCATGTTGTAAGTAAAAGATCCCTCCATCACACATCTATTTGAAATCTCTGCTTTGTATTTGGACACATCTGTAGCCGACATAATATAAATATATTTATCTGACGCTATTGACAATTTACTGTCCAGTTTATCAGATTCACATTTCTTAATAACATCCACGTCGAGATCATGTACAAACACACCAGTCTCTGCCACCATCTCCTCATCCTTGACCACTTTAGTCTTCACTTCCACCTCCCTCTCTGGGTCCTGCTGCGTTTCCATCTCCTCCTCCTTGACCACTTTAGTCTCCACGTCATCATCAGTCTTCACTTCCACCTCCCTCTCTGGGTCCTGCTGCGTTTCCATCTCCTCTATTTTTATCCTCTGAGGGGGTTCCGGCTGTGTTTCAATAACAACAGGCAATACAGGCTTCCTGTGTGGAGTGTCTGATCTGACTACAGTACCCAGAATCCTCTGCTCGACTACAGCACCCATAATCCTCTGCTCTTCTACAGGCCCCTGCTGTTCTGAGGCTACATGGTTATCAATCCTGTGATTGATTGATACAGGCTTCTCTTCCTGTTGTTTATGGTCTCTCTCAGGTCTGTGTGGGTCAGATGTAGGGCCCATTTCCTGTCTGTGTTGATGTCTGTGAAGGTCTGATTGTCTGTGAGGGTCTGATTGGGTCTCAGGTTTGACCACACAGTGTCCAGAAGGCTGGTGGTCAGTTGTCTGAGACCATCTTACAGGAGGAGCCAGCATGCCAGCAGCCTCCAGGTAAGCCTTGTATGGAGCCAGGCTGAAAACGTGGTTGATGACTGGCATGGGAGGAGAGGGAGACTGAAAGCTATCTGGTCTGCCCATCCCTCCGTTCACCTCTGCTCTCCCTCCCTCTCTCTCTGCTCTCCCTCCCTCTCTCTCTGCTCTCCCTCCGTTCACCTCTGCTCTCCCTCCCTCTCTCTCTGCTCTCCCTCCCGCTCTGTTCACCTCTGCTCTCCCACTCTCTGCTCTCCCTCCCTCTCCATTCACCTTCATCTTCTGTCGTTTCTGATACAGTTCCACATCAATGACGTCATCTCCATTGTCCTGTGTGTGTTTTGGGGATGGAGAGTCAACGTTGATGGGTCTGTCTGAGTCAGAGACACATCTCTTCAGGGTTCCGGTAGCAGTGGTGACCATGTCTCCATGCCCATTAGACCGAGGGACAGGACTGCCTCTGATCCTCACCACAGGAGACCCAGTCACTCCCTGACACTTGGCTGTAGATGTGGTGTTGTGGTGGTTAGGTGTGGTTATGTGGTGGTTGGCTGTAGTTATGTGGTGGTGGTGGTTGCCATAGTTTGCAGCAGTGGTACACTTGGCTGTGGTAGCATGGTTGTTGCTGTGGTGGTGGTTGGTTGGGTGGTTGTGGTGGCCATAGTCAGCCAGTGACAGTGTGGTGGAGACAGTGAGTGGGGCTCCAGGGAGTGTGGAGTCAGTGTGTCCTTGAGAGAGGTGGCGTCTCCTGGGGGACGAGACCTGAGGAGAGGTGACAGGAGGTCTGTACTGAGGCAGGGAGTAATCCAGGGGTCTCTCAGTCCGCTGTAGGCTGCTGGGAGGAGATGGAGGAGGGGCACAGGGTCTCTCTGGGGATGTAATAGGGGTTCTCATCTGGCCTGCTGCATTCAGGGGCATCCTGTACATTTGATGACAGGAGGGCTGGTCAAAACTCCTGAGGTATTGGTGGCTACTAGGAGCCATGTGGGCAGACATGGGGACATCAGTCCTGTACACAGACCGGGCGACAAGGTGGTGTGGGGGGGTTGGTGTGGTGGGAAGATGAGAAGTTAGGTGGCGTCCTGTCTGGGTGGGACTGGGAGGGGGAGGTAGGGGTTGTTCAGAACCAGTAGGGACCACAACATCCTCCCAGTCTCTGTGCTTTCCTCCCTCTGCTCCCTCCTGAGGATGGTAGGAAAACATGGGCTGTGTGGCTGGGAGCTGGCTGTATTTGGCCACATTGGGAGGAGAGCGGCCCTGATAAACCTGTGACATCACCGGGACGCCGTGGTGCGAAGGGGTCATGGGTTCATTTGTGGGAGGGTGAGAGGGATGGGAGGAGGGGTGAGAGGGATGGTGGGAAGAGACCAAGCTGTGATCGGTCGAGAGTTTGGAGGGGATTTGTAAACGTTGGCATTGATCAGCCCCATAGGGGGAGGAGCTTAACTGTGAAGAGGAGGAGTCACATATAAATGAGGGGCCAAGCCGAGAGGAGGAGGGGCCTAGTATGCCGCGGGCGGGGGAACATGGGTAACCACTGCTGTAGGTTGGTTCCATGAAAGCAGGAAACCTCTGTGCTGATGCTGCTCTGTTGGGGCTTCCTCTGTGGTGGTGTTGGTGGTCTTTGACATCTTTCAGAGGCAGTCCCTCTGTCTCAACCCTGTGCTCCAGCTGTAGAGATCTGGGGTGGTGCTGGTGGTGGGGGCTGGGACTATATCTCCACCCCTCATACACATTAAGATGGGGATGGATCCTGTGTACTCCCCCCCTCTGCTCCAGGATGTGCCTCTGTTCTCCAGTACAGGCCAGCTCAGGACAGCAGGGGGAGGGGTGTCCGTAGAGCGGTTTGGGAACAGCCAGACCCAGACACACAGAGTTCTCAGACTGAGGGGAGAGGCTAACTCCTCCAACAGGAAGCTCCCAGATGGTCCCAGGGCCGCTGGTGGGACTCCTCAGCCCGCCTGGGCTCCTGGTGTAGTAGGTAAAACCCTGCTTGGCTGGAGTGTCCTGAGCAGCAGCAGAGATAGAATTACTGCTACCCCCACTACTCCTCTCAGTAGAAAAAGTATTGTTCTCTGCCCTGCTGTAAACTATGTGGTTTCGTAACGACCCCTCCTCCGCACTCTGAGGGTGAACCCCCACATTCCTCCCATTCAGCAGCAAACCCTTAGAGGGGCTCCAGGAAGGTCGGGGGTCAGGGTCAGAGAGGTCGTGACCCCTGAGGTCATAGGTGAAGTAGGCCCTGTTGTACTGTAGAGCCTGGGTCTGGGGTGGGGGGTGGGGGGTAGAGGGGTAGTGGGCCAGACAGGCTGGTTTAGAGAACCCCACTGCGTCTGTAGACACCATGCTACCAATGACGGTCCCTCCCTGCCGGGGCATCTGGACCAGCGGGTCGACAGTGAAGCTTGGCTGGACTCGTTTACTGCTGCTGCCCATCATCATGTGTTGACTCTGTAGTGGTCCGATAATACACCTGGATGTGAAACAGGAGAGAATAGACGTCAAAACATTATTTATATAGCACATTTCTTACTACAAACGCGGTTCAAAGTGCTTAACAGATATATGAGGTCGTTCGGTTCAAGTGATTTCAAAAGTTCAAGTTCTAGTCAGTTTCTAGTTCCTCTGTCCACCTTCGATCAACTATATGGATACAAATATGATCGACGAATACGAAGAATGTTCCGGTCTTTCATCTCTTCAGCATCTTTCAAAACACACAATGATCGAGCGCTTCTGTTAAAAAGAGGTGTCAGACATGAGGTCACTCAAAGTTCCACGTTTTACTACCTCTGTTCTAGCCTGAAATCCAGACCTGTTTTGTGCTAACATTCCACTCTGTGTCATAGACCAAACAGGAGTGGAATATTATCACAAGCAGACTAGGACCCAGGTTACCTCTGTTCAACAAAATAAAAATAAAAAATAAAAGTATGTCCCATCTCATCTCACGGACGAATACCAAAACAAGAATATAAGTACATTTGTTGAAATTACAAGCAAAAATCCACCTCTTCCTGTTCAGAGAGAAGACAGCATAACACCACAAGTCCTTTGGGTGCTTGTGACTACCAGCTTATGACCTTGTCAAGGAAAACAACAAACTCATCATGATAAAATAGCATTTGTTCCAAAATAGTTGGACAAGCACTAAAGTACTTTAAAGCAGCCTATCTGTTTAAACTACAACCTTCTACATCTCCAAACAGTAATGTATGTCGCCAGCCCATTCCAATCTGGTGTTTCGCTATATAAGGCAACACGCCATCTACTGTGGTGAGGTTGGAATGTAAACTCTATATGTGTTCTGCAGTCTGTCAGCTCTGCTTCACAAACCCAAAGATGTAATCAAATCACCCACAGAACTGTAATCTGAAAACATCTTGAGGGGTAGTAAACATAAAACAGATGAATGTATTTCAACCCCTTCTCAAGGAAACACCACCGATGCTTTCTCAGTAATACTTGTTGCTCCATTCTTCTTATGATGCGTTATCTTTTATTTATTTTTTTAAAATGTTCACCTTTATTTAACCAGGTAAGCCAGTTGAGAACAAGTTCTCATTTACAACTGCGACCTGGCCAAGATAAAGCAGTGCGGTAAAAACAACAACAACACAGAGTTACACATGGGGTAAACAAAACAAAGTCAAAAAAATAAAAAATAAAAATAAATAATATATATATATATATACACAGTGTGTGCAAATGTAGCAAGTTATGGAGGTAAGGCAATAAATAGGCTATAGTGCAAAATAATTACAATTTAGTATTAACACTGGAATGCTAGATGTGCAAGAGATGATGTGCAAATAGAGATACTGGGGTGCAAAAGAGCAAAATAAATAACAATATAGGGATGAGGTAGTTGGGTGGGCTAATTTCAGATGGGCTGTGTACAGGTGCAGTGATCGGTAAGGTGCTCTGACAACTGATGCTTAAAGTTAGTGAGGGAGATAAGAGTCTCCAGCTTCAGAGATTTTTGCAGTTCGTTCCAGTCATTTGCAGCAGAGAACTGGAAGGAATGGCGGCCAAAGGAGGTGTTGGCTTTGGGGATGACCAGTGAGATATACCTGCTGGAGCGCATACTACGGGTGGGTGCTGCTATGGTGACCAATGAGCTAAGATAAGGCGGGGATTTGCCTAGCAGTGATTTATAGATGACCTGGAGCCAGTGGGTTTGGCGACGAATATGTAATGAGGACCAGCCAACAAGAGCGTACAGGTCACAGTGGTGGGTATTATATGGGGCTTTGGAGACAAAACGGATGGCACTGTGATAGACAACATCCAATTTGCTGAGTAGAGTGTTGGAGGCTATTTTGTAAATGACATCGCCGAAGTCAAGGATCGGTAGGATAGTCAGTTTTACGAGGGCATGTTTGGCAGCATGAGTGAAGGAGGCTTTGTTGCGAAATAGGAAGCCGATTCTAGATTTAACTTTGGATTGGAGATGCTTAATGTGAGTCTGGAAGGAGAGTTTACAGTCTAACCAGACACCAAGGTATTTGTAGTTGTCCACATACTCTAGGTCAGACCCGTCGAGAGTGGTGATTCTAGTCGGGTGGGCGGGTGCCAGCAGCGTTCGATTGAAGAGCATGCATTTAGTTTTACTAGTGTTTAAGAGCAGTTGGAGGCTACTGAAGGAGTGTTGTATGGCATTGAAGCTCGTTTGGAGGTTTGTTAACACAGTGTCCAATGAAGGGCCAGATGTATACAAAATGGTGTCGTCTGCGTAGAGGTGGATCTGAGAATCACCAGCAGCAAGAGCGACATCATTGATATACACAGAGAAAAGAGTCGGCCCGAGAATTGAACCCTGTGGCACCCCCATAGAGACTGCCATAGGTCCAGACAACAGGCCCTCCGATTTTACACATTGAACTCTACTCTAGGTTCTTACCAACCTCAGAGCAGAGGACATGGAAATCCCATCATGATGAAGTAAACCGTGGCCTACATTTAGCGCACAGGGCTGTTCTACAGACCACAGAGAGGTGTTGTAGCGTTCTACAGACCACAGAGAGGTGTTGTAGCGTTCTACAGACCACAGAGAGGTGTTGTAGCGTTCTACAGACCACAGAGAGGTGTTCTAGCGTTCTACAGACCACAGTGAGGTGTTGTAGCGTTCTACAGACCACAGAGAGGTGTTGTAGCGTTCTACAGACCACAGTGAGGTGTTGTAGCGTTCTACAGACCACAGTGAGGTGTTGTAGCATTCTACAGACCACAGTGAGGTGTTGTAGCGTTCTACAGACCACAGTGAGGTGTTGTAGCGTTCTACAGACCACAGTGAGGTGTTCTAGCGTTCTACAGACCACAGTGAGGTGTTCTAGCATTCTACAGACCACAGTGAGGTGTTCTAGCGTTCTACAGACCACAGAGAGGTGTTCTAGCGTTCTACAGACCACAGTGAGGTGTTGTAGCGTTCTACAGACCACAGAGAGGTGTTCTAGCATTCTACAGACCACAGTGAGGTGTTCTAGCGTTCTACAGACCACAGTGAGGTGTTCTAGCATTCTACAGACCACAGAGAGGTGTTCTAGCGTTCTACAGACCACAGAGAGGTGTTCTAGCGTTCTACAGACCACAGTGAGGTGTTGTAGCGTTCTACAGACCACAGAGAGGTGTTCTAGCGTTCTACAGACCACAGTGAGGTGTTGTAGCGTTCTACAGACCACAGAGAGGTGTTCTAGCATTCTACAGACCACAGTGAGGTGTTGTAGCGTTCTACAGACCACAGAGAGGTGTTCTAGCATTATACAGACCACAGTGAGGTGTTGTAGCGTTCTACAGACCACAGTGAGGTGTTGTAGCGTTCTACAGACCACAGTGAGGTGTTGTAGCGTTCTACAGACCACAGTGAGGTGTTGTAGTGTTCTACAGACCACAGTGAGGTGTTGTAGCGTTCTACAGACCACAGTGAGGTGTTGTAGCGTTCTACAGACCACAGTGAGGTGTTGTAGCATTCTACAGACCACAGTGAGGTGTTCTAGCGTTCTACAGACCACAGAGAGGTGTTCTAGCGTTCTACAGACCACAGAGAGGTGTTGTAGCATTCTACAGACCACAGAGAGGTGTTCTAGCATTCTACAGACCACAGAGAGGTGTTGTAGCGTTCTACAGACCACAGAGAGGTGTTCTAGCATTCTACAGACCACAGAGAGCCTCAAGCTGACATTTCCTGTGTACTGTGGACAACCATGTGAACACACACACAAACGCCACGTGACTCATGTTTACATCTCAGTACTGTCTTAACACCCTGCACAGTTCCCTGCCTGCACCCTGCTGTTCTATATGTAATCAGTCCATCTGGTTGACAGACACTTCTGAGTGGAAACTGTGTTTTTGTCTCATCTCTCCAACACATCAGGCAGGAGGTACTGGTGGTTAGCTAGCTACACGTCAGGAGGACAGAGCAGAGATACGGTTTATCAGCCAGTGTGTTCCACAGCATGGATGTCAACTGAAGTGAGATGTTGGTTCATGATTACCTATTCACAGGTAAGAAAGCAGGTTCTAGTCTGACCAGTCTGACCAGTCTGACCAGTCTGACCACCGTCAGACAGCCAATAATGATACATGATGGAGAAGAATGATCCTTCCTGCAATGATTACCAGCCAGTGGTGGACATTAAAGAGTTAATTGTGCCTGCTGCCACACAACATAACTTTTACGCTTCAATACAACTTTCCTTTATCAGTGAAACAATGGCCCTGTTTCACAGGAGGAAAAGGGGGCACAGTGATTGAACCAAGGAAAAGCGAGGCTACATGGACTACGTGACCGACAGTATGTGGACATACCTTCCTCATGAAGCTGGTTGAGAGAACGCCAAGGGTGTGCAAAGCTGTCAAGGCAAAGGGTGGCTACTTTGAAGAATCAAAAATAAAACTATACTAAAACTATAAAACACTTTTTTGGTTACTACATGATTCCATAGTTTTGATGTCTTCACTATTATTCTACAATGTAGAAAATAGTAAAAATAAAGAAAAACCCTGGAATGAGTAGGCGTCCTAAAACTTTTGACATATACACACACACACAGCTTTCGGAAAGTATTCAGACCCCTTGACTTTTTCCACATTGTTACGTTACAGCCTTATTCTAAAATGGATTAAATTGTTTTTTCCCCCCCTCATTAATATACACACAATACCCCATAATGACAAAGCAAAAAAAAAAAAAAAACTGTTTGCTAATTTAGTAAGAATAAGAAATGGAAATATCACATTTACATAAGTATTCAGACCCTTTACTCAGTACTTTGTTGAAGCACCTTTGCAGCGATTACAGCATCGAGAGTCTTCTTGGGTATGACGCTACAAGCTTGGCACACCTGTATTTGGGGAGTTTCTCCCATTCTTCTCTGCAGATCCTCTGAAGCTCTGTCGGGTTGGATGGGGAGCGTCGCTGCATAGCTATTTTCAGGTCTCTCCAGAGATGTTAGATCGGGTTCAAGTCCGGGCTCTGGCTGGGCCACTCAAGGACATTCAGAGACTTGTCCCGAAGCCACTCCTGCGTTGTCTTGGCTGTGTGCTTAGGGTCATTGTCCTGTTGGAAGGTGAACCTTCGCCCCAGTCTGAGGTCCTGAGCAGGTTTTCATCAAGGATCTCTCTGTACTTTGCTCCATTCATCTTTGCCTCGATCCTGACTAGTCCCTGCCGCTGAAAAACATCCCCACAGCATGATGCTGCCACCACGATGCTTCACCGTCGGGATGGAGCCAGGTTTCCTCCATACGTGACGCTTGGTATACAGGCCAAAGAGTTCAATCTTGGTTTCATCAGACCAGAGAATCTTGTTTCTCATGGTCTGAGAGTCTTTAGGTGCCTTTTGGCAAACTCCAAGCGGGCTGTCATGTGCCTTTTACTGAGGAGTGGCTTCCGTCTGGCCACTCTACCATAAAGGCCTGATTGGTGGAGTGCTGCAGAGATGGTTGTCCTTCTGGAAGGTTCTCCCATCTCCACAGAGGAACTCTAGAGCTCTGTCAGAGTGACCATCGTGTTCTTGGTCACCTCCCTGACCAAGGCCCTTCTCCCCAGAATGTTCAGTTTGGCCGGGCTGCCAGCTCTAGGAGTCTTGGTGGTTCCAAACTTCTTCCATTTCAGAATGATGGAGGCCACTGTGTTCTTGGGGACCATCAATGCTGCAGAAATGTTTTGCTACACTTCCCAAGATCTGTGCCTCGACACAATCCTGTCTCGGAGCTCTACGGACAATTCCTTCGACCTCATGGCTTGGTCTTTGCTCTGATATGCACTGTCAACTGTGTGACATTATATAGACCGGTGTGTGCCTTTCCAAATCATGTCCAATCAATTGAATTTACCACAGGTGGACTCCAATCAAGTTGTAGAAACATCTTAAGGATGATCAATGGAAACATGATGCACCTGAGCTCAATTTTGAGTCTCATAGCAAAGGGTCTGAATACTTATGTAAATAAGGTATTTATGTTTTGTATTTCTAATACATTTTTAAAAATTCTAAAAACCTGTTTTTGCTTTGTCATTATGGGGTATTGTGTGCAGATTGATAAGGAACAAAAAACAATTTAATCAATTTTAGAATAAATCTGTAACGTAACAAAATGTGGAAAAGGTCAAGGGGTCTGAATACTTTCTGAAGGCACTGTATATACACATACAGTTGAAGTCGGAAGTTTACATACACCTTAGCCAAATCAATTTAAACTCAGTTTTTCACAATTCCTGACATTAAATCGTAGTAAAAATTCCCTGTCTTAGTTCAGTTAGGATCACCACTTTATTTTAAGAATGTGAAATGTCAGAATAATAGTAGAGAGAATGATTTATTTCAGCTTTTATTTATTTCATCACATTCCCAGTGGGTCAATTAGTATTTGGTAGCATTGCTTTTAAATTGTTTAACTTGGGTCAAACGTTTCGGGTAGCCTTCCACAAGCTTCCCACAATAAGTTGGGTGAATTTTGGCCCATTCCTCCTGACAGAGCTGGTGTAACTGAGTCAGGTTTGTTGGCCTCCTTGCTCGCACACGCTTTTTCAGTTCTGCCCACACATTTTCTATAGGATTGAGTTCAGGGCTTTGTGATGGCCACTCCAATACCTTGACTTTGTTGTCCTTAAGCCATTTGAACACAACTTTGGATGTATGCTTGGGGTCATTGTCCATTTGGAAGAACCATTTGCAACCAAGCTTTAACTTCCTGACTGATGTCTTGAGATGTTGCTTCAACATATCCACATAATTTTCCTTCCTCATGATGCCATCAATTTTGTGAAGTGCACCGGTCCCTCCTGCAGCAAAGCACCCCCACAGCATGATGCTGCCACCCCCGTGCTTCACGGTTGGGATGGTGTTCTTCGGCTTGCAAGCACCCCCTTTTTTCCTCCAAACATAACAATGGTCATTATGGCCAAACAGTTCTATTTTTGTTTCATCAGACCAGAGGACATTTCTCCAAAAAGTATGATCTTTGTCCCCATGTGCAGTTGCAAACCGTAGTCTGGCTTTTTTATGGCGGTTTTGGAGCAGTGGCTTCTTCCTTGCTGAGCGGCCTTTCAGGTTATGTCGATATAGGACTTGTTTTACTGTGGATATAGATATCTTTGTACCTGTTTCCTACAGCATCTTCACAAGGTCCTTTGCTGTTGTTCTGGGATTGATTTGCACTTTTCGCACCAAAGTACGTTCATCTCTAGGAGACAGAACGCATCTCCTTCCTGAGCGGTATGACGGCTGCGTGGTCCCATGGTGTTTATACTTGTGTACTATAGTTTGTACAGATGAACGTGGTACCTTCAGGCGTTTGGAAATTGCTCCCAAAGATGAACCAGACTTGTGGAGGACTACCATTTTTTTTCTTGAGGTCTTGGCTGATTTCTTTTGATTTTCCCATGATGTCAAGCAAAGAGGCAATGAGTTTGAAGGTAGGCCTTGAAATACATCCACAGGTACACCTCCAATTGACTCAAATTATGTCAATTAGCCTATCAGAAGCATCTACAGCCATGACATCATTTTCTGGAATTTTCCAAGCTGTTTAAAGGCACAGTCAACTTAGCGTATGTAAACTTCTGACCCACTGGAATTGTGATACAGTGAATTATAAGTGAAATAATCTGTCTGTAAACAATTGTTGGAAAAATTACTTGTGTCATGCACAAAGTAAATATCCTAACCAACTTGCCAAAACTATAGTTTGTTAACAAGAAAGTTGTGGAGTGGTTGAAAAACTAGTTTTAATGACTCCAACCTAAGTGTATGTAAACTTCCGACTTCAACTGTATATTATAAATACACATACATTATATAAACATACATATACATACTGTACATATACATACACACTGTACATTACATACTGTATATGCTAGACATGCCAATGGAGTCTAGATAGTCTAGACATGCCAATTCACTCTGACATGTCATTGTCATACCTCCTTCTGCAACAAAGAAAGGTTTGCAAAGAAGCTCAACATTCTTAAGCAAATTAAGTTGATGCATTTGCAAATATGGAGGCTGCCTTTGACACAGAGTAGGTTAATGGCTAATTTGCATGAATAGCCTCTTAGGGAAAGTATGCAAATGTCAATATGTAAAACCATGCACAGGTTTATAAGGTTCAGCCAACTGACGCAGCCATCCTGGAGCTCCCTAGCCCTTGATCATGATTCTCAGTTCCATTACATTACACATTAGAGCGTTTGGATGGAGTCTTCTGTACATTGGAGTTTTGTTAAGAGCCGTGCCGCTCGGTCTAAACATTAACAGGCAGAGCTTGCGGTACGGTTTTGGAAGCATAACGACATTATTTTTCATTTCAGCAAGAAATAATACAAACATTCAAAAGTTTCATTGATACACACCTTTATAGGGTTCCCACACGGACATATTTCCATGTTACAGTGCTTGTTTACGGAAAACAGAGTGGACTACCGGTGCCAATTAGCTCTCTGCGTTTCTGAACACCTGTATGTAAACGGGAGACAGACGCCACAAACCTGTTGTCACTGAAACATACTGTCTGCTGCAACTGTGTTAATGTATTTTGCATTTGTGAAATTACTTTGATGTGATATAGAGGGAGTTATGTTTCTAGAAACATACCACAAATGAGAATCGATTCACGTTTAGATGGAGTATTTGGCTGTGTTTGGCTTCCAGAGCCAATTAGCCTTTAAAACAGAACATGTACGGACCTTGGACAATAAGGAGAAACGTTAGGTTCCTCTAGTCCATTATTGGGCTAGGAGCCCCCATACATTTTCAGGAAAACATTGTGGTAACGGGGTAGGCCTACTGAATCTGAAACTAGTATGCATTTGTGAGATGGACTTTAAATGCATTTATAGCAATGCAATTGAGTAACAAATATTAGCTTAAAAAAAAATGTGGGGGGGGACATCGACAAACTCACAACATATCTGACTAGCTAACTGGTTGAACGCAGCAGGTGTATAACTACAGCCAATTGGCAAGTCGAACATGTCCGAGTTTCGTAGTTCAGACTGGCAAGTCCACACGGCATTAGGCACACAGTGTCTGGCTAGGGGATTCAACGCGCTACAATGGGCTGATCCGTTTTGCATGGCCCTGTGCGCCGGATGGGCAGAGTTAATATAATTTAGACCATTCCATTGGTCATTAAATGAAATCTCCACCCATCCGGGCACTGGGCCATGCAAAACGAACTCGCCCAATGGTTCAGTGGCCAACTGGACTTTTGGTGGTTCCAAGACAATTGGGAAAATCATAAAGTCTGTGATCTTCAGGTCGGAAAGTCAGAGCCACAGAAAGAGGCCGAGTTCCCAACTTGGAATTCCGAGTTGGATGACCTTTTCAAAACGATTTTTCCCAGTGGGAGCTCGTTTTCTGCAAGTTCCCAGTTGAGATTTCCGAGTTCCCAGTTATTTTAAACGCGGCAGTTGTTGCGACAGTTTTATGATTGCATCCATCCATACAAAGTATCAGCGTTACTTTTCGCCTGGCTGCGTGCAACAATGGGTCACTGAAGTTCAACTAAATATTCTCGAAACAATCGTGACCTGGGAAAATAGAAAATAAATCCACATTCTAATGTCGTGAATGGCATCATCGATCATCTTAAAATAATAATTAGCGTTGCAAAATCGGTAAGACTAATAATAAACTTCAGTTACAAAACTTCTCAACTTACCTCTTTATTCTGAGTAGGCTACTGAACAAAGTTTCCGCAATGAATCCATGAAACACTCTGAAGTCATATAAACTCATCTAAACTCCACATGCTGTTTCCGATGCACGGCGAAGGTTTACCAGACCAAATGATGGCATTCACTCAAATGGCAGCTTAAAGAATCCCGAACACGAGCCAGATCGCCTTGCGTGCCGCAGACTATAGTATGCCGATATGTTTTCATCATCTGGACTGCTCAAAGTCCGCTGGGGACGGAGGGAAATGACTCAACCAATAAGAGACAGACAAGACAGGCGAGGGAAGGTCTGTGATCTAGCCTATAGGCGGGGTTAAACTATAGCGCTGGAGTTAGCTCAATGTTAAAGGTCCAGTGCAGCTGTTTTTATCTCAATATCAAATCCCTTTTGGGTAACAATTAAGTACCTTACTGTGATTGTTTTCAATTAAAATGGTCAAAAATTAACAAAAATAGCTTCTTAAAGAGCAATTTCTCAAGCAATAATTTTTCTAGCACTGTCTGGGAGTGTTCTGAGTGAAAACGAACTGTTATTGGCAGAGAGGTTTGGAACTCTCTTTCTTATTGGTCTGATGTCACCAGGCAGGCTAGAATTCCATCCCACCAAAACAGGCTGAAATTTCAGGCGTTCTTTTTAAACAGCTCTTACATTATCATCAATTTTAAAAAGCAATTTCACCGATTATTCCAACCTCATGGTGTGGAAATATCTAAAACACAGAAAATCAAGTTTTTGACTACTCTGGGCCTTTAACTACACAGGGGTCTCTTTAATAAACTAGGAACATTGGTCTGTTTCTAACTGTAGGGTTTGGGTATAGATTATTTATAATTGTAGGGTTAGGGTATAGATTATTTATAATTGTAGGGTTAGGGTATAGATTATTTATAATTGTAGGGTTAGGGTATAGATTATTTATAATTGTAGGGTTAGGAAATAGATTATTTCTAACTGTAGGGTTAGGAAATAGATTATTTCTAACTGTAGGGTTAAGCTATATATTTTTTCTAACTGTAAAGTTAAGGTATAGATTTAAAATGGTGTTGTACTAAATCCAACAGTCATTCTTAGTCTTTACATTCATATATTGTAATCTATGCAGTCTATACAGGCTATAGTCTATACCAGGGGTGTCAAACATTTAACAAAACAATATACTGTACATTCATACAGTTTCTGGACTGGTTAAGGTCCAGCTCATTCAGAAAGTTTCTTGACTGTGACCAGCTTGTTAAAAATCACCAAAATGAAAGTTTGACACTCAGGGAGCATAAAACAATCCAAAAACGATAGATAGAACATTTTTGGCAAATTTTGACAGCGAGGAAATATTACCAATTTTCAGTGCGGCCCTCAAGACTTTGTTGATGACCAAATGTGGCCCCCGTGTCAAAATCAGTTTGACCCCCCTGGTGGCTTCCTCTCCTCTTCCTCCTCCTCCTCCTCCTCACTCCACTTCCTCCTTCATCTGCACTAATGGGAAAGAAACAGGACACATGTATGAGCCACCTCCCTTACTCAGAGAAAGTTTATTTTGCTGACATACAGCCAGATAGGCTTATTTTAACTTAACCCACAGACTATAGCACAAAGCTTGGACATTAGACATTTAAACATGAACATTTTAAAGAATGATGTCATTGTCTCGTGGATCTGGTGAGATACTGGAATCTGGAAAAGGCAGATGATGAGTTTTATGATGATACTTTAAACAAACAAGGAAACAAATGACTTACTGGAGTTGAAGAGGAACTGAATTGGCTGCAACCCAAATGGTGAATGATCCCAAAATGTAACCTTTTAAGACATAAGACACCCTATTCCCTATAAAGTGCACTACTTTAGACCAGAGCCCTATGGCACCCTATTCCCTATATAGTGCACTACTTTAGACCAGAGCCCTATGACACCCTATTCCCTATATAGTGCACTACTTTAGACCAGAGCCCTATGGCACCCTATTCCCTATATAGTGCACTACTTTAGACCAGAGCCCTATGGCACCCTATTCCCTATATAGTGAACTACTTTAGACCAGAGCCCTATGGCACCTATTCCCTATATAGTGCACTACTTTAGACCAGAGCCCTATGGCACCCTATTCCCTATATAGTGCACTACTTTAGACCAGAGCCCTATGGCACCCTATTCCCTATATAGTGCACTACTTTAGACCAGAGCCCTATGGCACCCTATTCCCTATATAGTGCACTACTTTAGACCAGAGCCCTATGACACCCTATTCCCTATATAGTGCACTACTTTAGACCAGAGCCCTATGGCACCCTATTCCCTATATAGTGCACTACTTTAGACCAGAGCCCTATGACACCCTATTCCCTATATAGTACACTACTTTAGACCAGAGCCCTATGACACCCTATTCCCTATATAGTGCACTACTTTAGACCAGAGCCCTATGGCACCCTATTCCCTATATAGTGCACTACTTTAGACCAGAGCCCTGTGGCACCCTATTCCCTATATAGTACACTACTTTAGACCAGAGCCCTGTGACACCCTATTCCTTATATAGTGCACTACTTTAGACCAGAGCCCTGTGACACCCTATTCCCTATATAGTGCACTACTTTAGACCAGAGCCCTACATAGGGAGCCATTTGGGACACGCCCCTTGTGTCTTAAAAGGGTAAATAAAGGTGCGGTGAAGTAATGAGTAGGAGCTGTGATTTAACCAGTTCAGTTCTGGCTTCACGAGACTAAAGGATATTAGGCTAATACATCAGAGCTCCGCCTTCTGTCAGTCATTGGGTTTTAGATCATTAACGTATTAGAGAAAGACCCTCAACCGGTATTTAGGAGTCTAAAGTGACATTTCAGTAATGTCATTTCAGGGACATTTCAGGCCTTTCAGAGATGACAGAGACACATTTAGTTTAAATTATTAACTAATTAGAGAAAGAGCCCTCACCATGGTATGTGAGGAGAAAGTGACATTTAAATAATGCAGAGAAGACAACCAGAGAAACCTGCTGTTCAGAGGACCGTCCGTCAAGAGCAGAAACTGGAATGTTCTGAGGTGGAATACAGGGCACACTCTGTCAAGACCAGGAACTGGAATATTCTGAGGTGGAATACAGGGCACCATCTGTCAAGACCAGGAACTGGAATATTCTGAGGTGGAATACAGGGCACCATCTGTCAAGACCAGGAACTGGAATATTCTGAGGTGGAATACAGGGCACCATCTGTCAAGACCAGGAACTGGAATATTCTGAGGTGGAATACAGGGCACCATCTGTCAAGACCAGGAACTGGAATATTCTGAGGTGGAATACAGGCACCATCTGTCAAGACCAGGAACTGGAATATTCTGAGGTGGAATACAGGGCACCATCTGTCAAGACCAGGAACTGGAATATTCTGAGGTGGAATACAGGGCACCATCTGTCAAGACCAGGAACTGGAATATTCTGAGGTGGAATACAGGGCACCATCTGTCAAGACCAGGAACTGGAATATTCTGAGGTGGAATACAGGGCACCATCTGTCAAGACCAGGAACTGGAATATTCTGAGGTGGAATACAGGGCACCATCTGTCAAGACCAGGAACTGGAATATTCTGAGGTGGAATACAGGGCACCATCTGTCAAGACCAGGAACTGGAATATCCTGAGGTGGAATACAGGGCACCATCTGTCAAGACCAGGAACTGGAATATTCTGAGGTGGAATACAGGGCACCATCTGTCAAGACCAGGAACTGGAATATTCTGAGGTGGAATACAGGGCACCATCTGTCAAGACCAGGAACTGGAATGTTCTGAGGTGGAATACAGGGCACCATCTGTCAAGACCAGGAATTGGAATATCCTGAGGTGGAATACAGGGCACCATCTGTCAAGACCAGGAACTGGAATATTCTGAGGTGGAATACAGGCACCATCTGTCAAGACCAGGAACTGGAATATTCTGAGGTGGAATACAGGGCACCATCTGTCAAGACCAGGAACTGGAATATCCTGAGGTGGAATACAGGGCACCATCTGTCAAGACCAGGAAAATGAATGGTCTGAGGTGGAATAAAGGAGTGGATGAGGTCTATGTCCCAAATAGAAATCTGTCCCCTACATAGTGCACTACAAATAGAAATCTGTCCCCTACATAGTGCACTACAAATAGAACTCTGTTCCCTACATAGTGCACTACAAATATAACTCTATTCCCTACATAGTACACTACTTTTGACCAGAGCCCATATTTGACAGTAGCCGTGGTTACACCTTGCGTTAACATGTGGTCCTCTGTAGCTCAGCTGGTAGAGCACGGCGCTTGTAACGCCAAGGTAGTGGGTTCGATCCCCGGGACCACCCATACACAAAAATGTATGCACGCATGACTGTAAGTCGCTTTGGATAAAAGCGTCTGCTAAATGGCATATTATTATTATTATGTGGTTGTCATCATCATCTGATCGAGATTTGATGAGTCGACACAATAAAATGTCTCTCATCTGCCCACTGCGTCTGTATTGTGACCAGATTCCTGCTCCCTCCTTCTATGCAAATTAATCCAACCTGCCTTGGACCTCCCTTATACAAGCTGTAAACAGTACATCAACAGAAAACAACACACTTTTATAGTAAATCGTTTTAAACTCAGCCTGTATTTGTTATCCAACGATATAAGACTGGGCGTAATAGGTTACTGTCCTGATATCCACAGCCTTAAAATAAAGATGATTTAATATCCTCCTGTTTTAAAAACAGTAAAACAGCTTTGTAGGCCTATGTGCATTGGTTGTGTTTAGGCAGGTCTTAAGAAGAATTAGCATACCAAAATAACCTATAATATGATAACCTATAGCAAGATCCAAGGTCAAATTATGAAAATGGATAAAAGCGTGAATTGATAAAAAGTGCAAAGGAGGACGCACGGAAAGCAAATACTATGTCTTTATAAAGGAATAAATACTGTGTCTGTCACGCTCGCTTACAGATGGGACGGACCAAGGCGCAGCGTGATATGCGTACATGTTTATTTTAATGAATAAACAACCGACAAAACAATAAACAAACGAAACGTGAAGTCCAAGGTAGAACACAAAACATACCTACACGGAACAAGATCCCACAACCCACTAGTGCCAATAGGCTGCCTATGTATGGACCCCAATCAGAGACAACGCCGGGCCGGGCTGGCGACGCGCACCACTGGCTTGGTGCGAGGGGCAGGAACAGGCCGGGCCGGGCTGGCGACGCGCACCACAGGCTTGGTGCGAGGGGCAGGAACAGGCCGGACCGTACTGGGAACACGCACCACTGGCTTGGTGCGAGGGGCAGGAACAGGCCGGGCCGTACTGGGAACACGCACCACTGGCTTGGTGCGAGGGGCAGGAACAGGCCGGGCCGTACTGGGAACACGCACCACTTGCTTGGTGCGAGGGGCAGGAACAGGCCGGGCCGTACTGGGAACACGCACCACTGGCTTGGTGCGAGGGGCAGGAACAGGCCGGACCGGATATGCAGAAACAGTCATGTCCAAATCAATAACCAATATGCAGAAACAGTCATGTCCAAATCAATAACCAATATGCAGAAACAGTCATGTCCAAATCAATAACCAATATGCAGAAACAGTCATGTCCAAATCAATAACCAATATGCAGAAACAGTCATGTCCAAATCAATAACCAATATGCAGAAACAGTCATGTCCAAATCAATAACCAATATGCAGAAACAGTCATGTCCAAATCAATAACCAATATGCAGAAACAGTCATGTCCAAATCAATAACCAATATGCAGAAACAGTCATGTCCAAATCAATAACCAATATGCAGAAACAGTCATGTCCAAATCAATAACCAATATGCAGAAACAGTCATGTCCAAATCAATAACCAATATGCAGAAACAGTTTGTGATATAATGAAAACCTCAATAGAAAATGTAATACCTACACACATTACTGGTACCTTACAAACTGCACACGCACCAAAAAACACTTATTTTGACAAGTGCCAATAAATCACTGATATCGATTATGGGGTTGTGAGCGCTGTTGAAACTAACACAGCTAAAAAAAACACCACATGGAAACTGGAGATCAGGTTAAAGGACAACCTGCAGAAGACAGTCAGCTACATTGGAGTGATGAATTATGATTAGGGGGTCGCTAAAACAGAAAGAGAAATGCAACACTCATTTTTCAATCACTCATATTGACATCACGTTGAATAAGAGGAGGCTGGTGGGAGGAGCTATAGAAGGACGGGCTCATTGGCTGGAATGGAATGAAAGGAACAGAATTCACTTTGTTTGATACCGTTTTATGTATTCCATTCCAGCCATTACAATGAGGCCGTTCTCCTATAGCTCCTCCCACCAGCCTCCTCTGGTCAGGTTGTACATCCTGTTCAAACTAACCTTACAACAAAAAAACACAGATTCCGGGAATAATATAAATATCACTGGTTAGAGGACAACTTGTAGGAGACAGCCAGCTGCATTTTGGATTGTTGCAAAAAATCTTATTGGTTGAAGAATTGTTCCGATTTCAAAAGCACTTAAACACAGTTCCCAGGTTCCTATTTCCCCATGAGTACGTGGAGCCAGCCTTAACTTCAATGGATCATTATCTGGCAGGAAATCAACACTATCTGGCAGGAAATCAACACTATCTGGCAGGAAATCAACACTATCTGGCAGGAAATCAACACTATTATCTGGCAGGAAATCAACACTATCTGGCAGGAAATCAACACTATCTGGCAGGAAATCAACACTATCTGGCAGGAAATCAACACTATTATCTGGCAGGAAATCAACACTATCTGGCAGGAAATCAACACTATCTGGCAGGAAATCAACACTATCTGGCAGGAAATCAACACTATTATCTGGCAGGAAATCAACACTATCTGGCAGGAAATCAACACTATCTGGCAGGAAATCAACACTATCTGGCAGGAAATCAACACTATTATCTGGCAGGAAATCAACACTATCTGGCAGGAAATCAACACTATCTGGCAGGAAATCAACACTATCTGGCAGGAAATCAACACTATCTGGCAGGAAATCAACACTTACAAGGGTTGACTGTTATTTGAGGGACAGTTTGACTCTCAAATCCGTGTATTGGTGTGCGGTCAGCAACTTTTATAGAAAGACTGCCCAGAAATTATCCTTGCAAATTGAGGATGAAAAATTTATAGCTGCGACCCCCTATTGAGTATGACAAAATCAACTGTACAAAACCAAAGATATTGATCTGTTTTAAGCAATGAATCTTGTGTCATCGTGTTGACTATAAACTGTTACGCACAGTTCCCGCTCAGCCCAGTCAAAACTGGCACCCCAATGGTGGAACAAGCAGCTTGGTGAGAAGGCAACAACTGTTGGCGTGTTACGCACGCCTCTCGGAAGAGGGAACGCCCTGCTCCAACTCAACTCTCCGTGGGGTGAAAGAGGTATGGGACTGTAGGTGTGAGTACTGCTCCAACCCAACTCTCCGTGGGGTGAAAGAGGTATGGGACTGTAGGTGTGAGTACTGCTCCAACCAATCCGGAGTATGGGACTGGGGTTGCTCCACCCAACTCTCCGTGGGGTGAAAGAGGTATGGGACTGTAGGTGTGAGTACTGCTCCAACCCAACTCTCCGCGGGGTGAAAGAGGTATGGGACTGTAGGTGTGAGTACTGCTCCAACCCAACTCTCCGCGGGGTGAAAGAGGTATGGGACTGTAGGTGTGAGTACTGCTCCAACCCAACTCTCCGTGGGGTGAAAGAGGAATGGGACTGTAGGTGTGAGTACTGCTCCAACCCAACTCTCCGTGGGGTGAAAGAGGTATGGGACTGTAGGTGTGAGTACTGCTCCAACCCAACTCTCCGTGGGGTGAAAGAGGTATGGGACTGTAGGTGTGAGTACTGCTCCAACCCAACTCTCCGTGGGGTGAAAGAGGAATGGGACTGTAGGTGTGAGTACTGCTCCAACCCAACTCTCCGTGGGGTGAAAGAGGTATGGGACTGTAGGTGTGAGTACTGCTCCAACCCAACTCTCCGTGGGGTGAAAGAGGTATGGGACTGTAGGTGTGAGTACTGCTCCAACTCAACTCTCCGCGGGGTGAAAGAGGTATGGGACTGTAGGTGTGAGTAAGGATGACAAAAGGCAGAGAATACCGTTAACGGGGAATTTATTCCTTCGCACGGTAAGTTTGGGGAAAAGGGGGCTGGACGGAACCAAAGCAAAGAAAGTAAATATCAAAGCCCCCCTCTCCTACCTTACCTGCCAACCCACTACTTACTTAACTAGTACCACCTGGTGCACTAACCAAAATACAGGGGATGGTCCGCCCAGGTCTTTCCTAGTGTGCATAGACAGTTAACTTCTACGGGTAGTGTATGCCCGCGGGCCTCTTGCCTAAGCACTCCCTAGGTGCCTTCCCCTTCCCCCCTTGGGAACAAATGAAACAAAATTGCACAAACTGGTTCACAACAAAACCTGAGAAAAACTAACTCAGGACATTAAAGAAACTCTCTAAGCAACAAACTAACACAAAACATTACAATTGGTTCTCACAGCAACAACAACACAGTACATACCAACTCTTAGCATACAACCAACATGCTGTACCTCTCAGCCATTCTGGTTCCCCCCCTCCTCTGAGCAACTGGGGCTTATATAGCTTCAGGAGGAGTTGGTAATTGGAGACAGCTGGGTCCTGACGAGGGCGCGGGGTCAGCTCTCCAATCATCAATGTTCATCCAATCAATCAGCTGCTCGTTGGGGAATTTCAGGAACCCATTTCCTGAAATACATACATGAAAATACACAAACCACAACACAGAAACTGGGGAACATAACACTAACATCACCAATCTGAGGTCAAAAGGATGTGTAATTCCCCCCAATTCGATGTGGTCAAAACGTGATCCACCACAGGACTTGCTCGTGGTAATGACTGGAGCAGAATTGGTGGAATTACCCATCTCATATGTATATACTGTATTCTATACTATCTTAATAATGTTTACATATCTTGCATTACCCATCTCATATGTATATACTGTATTCTATACTATCTATTGCATCTTAGCCTATGCTGCTCTGATAATGACATTGCTCATCCATATATTTATATATTCTTATTCCATTCCTTTAATTAGATTTGTGTGTATTAGATATTTGTTGTGGAACTGTTAGATATTACTTGCTAGATATTGCTGCACTGTCGGAACTAGAAGCACAAGCATTTTGCTACACTCGCAATAACATCTGCTAACCATGTGTATGTGACCAATACATTTGATTTGATTTGATTGAAATGTATAGAGAGTATTTTCAGATTTCGTTATCAAACAAATATGGCAAAAAGTACAGTAAATGTAAAATGCACATAAAATCAGCAACGTCCTCACCTTTGGTCCTCACCTTTGGTCCTCACCAGGGTTACGCATTTCATATTGCTTCTGGGAGAAACATTTCAATTTAGCCTTGTTCATATAGGCCAATTCCCACTAGTGTAAAGGGTTAACCATTGGAAGATTTAAAAAAATGCTCTTAAACACAATTTAACCTAATCTAGACTAAAGACTCTATAGTGTCTGTACAGCAGTCTGAATGTTAGACTAGATCCTCCATAGTGTCTGTACAGCAGTCTGAATGTTAGACTAGATCCTCCATAGTGTCTGGACAGCAGTCTGAACATTAGACTAGAGCCTCCATAGTGTCTGTACAGCAGTCTGAATGTTAGACTCTCCATAGTGTCTGGACAGCAGTCTGAATGTTAGACTAGATCCTCCATAGTGTCTGGACAGCAGTCTGAATGCTAGACTCTCCATAGTGTCTGGACAGCAGTCTGAATGTTAGACTAGATCCTCCATAGTGTCTGGACAGCAGTCTGAATGTTAGACTCTCCATAGTGTCTGGACAGCAGTCTGAATGTTAGACTAGATCCTCCATAGTGTCTGGACAGCAGTCTGAATGTTAGACTAGATCCTCCATAGTGTCTGGACAGCAGTCTGAATGTTAGACTAGACCCTCCATAGTGTCTGTACAGCAGTCTGAATGTTAGACTAGATCCTCCATAGTGTCTGGACAGCAGTCTGAATGTTAGACTAGACCCTCCATAGTGTCTGGACAGCAGTCTGAATGTTAGACTAGAGCCTCCATAGTGTCTGGACAGCAGTCTGAATGTTAGACTAGATCCTCCATAGTGTCTGTACAGCAGTCTGAATGTTAGACTCTCCATAGTGTCTGTACAGCAGTCTGAACATTAGACTAGAGCCTCCATAGTGTCTGTACAGCAGTCTGAACATTAGACTAGAGCCTCCATAGTGTCTAGCAGTCTGAACATTAGACTAGAGCCTCCATAGTGTCTGTACAGCAGTCTGAACATTAGACTAGAGCCTCCATAGTGTCTGTACAGCAGTCTGAATGTTAGACTCTCCATAGTGTCTGTACAGCAGTCTGAACATTAGACTAGAGCCTCCATAGTGTCTAGCAGTCTGAACATTAGACTAGAGCCTCCATAGTGTCTGTACAGCAGTCTGAACATTAGACTAGAGCCTCCATAGTGTCTGTACAGCAGTCTGAACATTAGACTAGAGCCTCCATAGTGTCTAGCAGTCTGAACATTAGACTAGAGCCTCCATAGTGTCTGTACAGCAGTCTGAATGTTAGACTAGATCCTCCATAGTGTCTGTACAGCAGTCTGAATGTTAGACTAGATCCTCCATAGTGTCTGTACAGCAGTCTGAATGTTAGACTAGATCCTCCATAGTGTCTGGACAGCAGTCTGAACATTAGACTAGATCCTCCATAGTGTCTGTACAGCAGTCTGAATGTTAGACTAGATCCTCCATAGTGTCTGTACAGCAGTCTGAATGTTAGACTAGATCCTCCATAGTGTCTGTACAGCAGTCTGAATGTTAGACTAGATCATCCATAGTGTCTGGACAGCAGTCTGAATGTTAGACTAGACCCTCCATAGTGTCTGTACAGCAGTCTGAATGTTAGACTAGATCATCCATAGTGTCTGGACAGCAGTCTGAATGTTAGACTAGATCATCCATAGTGTCTGGACAGCAGTCTGAATGTCAGACTAGAGCCTCCATAGTGTCTGGACAGCAGTCTGAATGTTAGACTAGACCCTCCATAGTGTCTGTACAGCAGTCTGAATTTCAGACTAGACACTCTTTCACTAATCGAGTGTTGATAAACTGATGTTAAACCGACCTACTAATGTATTGGGGATGCATGGGATGGACTATGATGGAGTCACAGCTGAAGCGCGCAGTGCAAGGTATAATGTGTCCATATAATATAATATAATATATAATAATATAATGCCACAGCACTGCAGAATGGAAGGATCAGGTTCTCCCATTCCCAGTCCTGCTATTACAGTCCTTGGCCCAGTCCTGCTATTACAGTCCTTGGCCCAGTCCTGCTATTACAGTCCTTGGCCCAATCCTGCTATTACAGTCCTTGGCCCAATCCTGCTATTACAGTCCTTGGCCCAATCCTGCTATTACAGTCCTTGGCCCAATCCTGCTATTACAGTCCTTGGCCCAATCCTGCTATTACAGTCCTTGGCCCAATCCTGCTATTACAGTCCTTGGCCCAATCCTGCTATTACAGTCCTTGGCCCAATCCTGCTATTACAGTCCTTGGCCCAATCCTGCTATTACAGTCCTTGGCCCAATCCTGCTATTACAGTCCTTGGCCCAATCCTGCTATTACAGTCCTTGGCCCAATCCTGCTATTACAGTCCTTGGCCCAGTCCTGCTATTACAGTCCTTGGCCCAGTCCTGCTATTACAGTCCTTGGCCCAGTCCTGCTATTACAGTCCTTGGCCCAGTCCTGCTATTACAGTCCTTGGCCCAATCCTGCTATTACAGTCCTTGGCCCAATCCTGCTATTACAGTCCTTGGCCCAATCCTGCTATTACAGTCCTTGGCCCAATCCTGCTATTACAGTCCTTGGCCCAATCCTGCTATTACAGTCCTTGGCCTTTCTGTATGATGTTTTCAAATATTAATATAATAATAATAATAATAATATGCCATTTAGCAGATGCTTTTGAGAACCGTGACATTTACACTTCAAGGATATCCGTACAAGATCCGTCTTCGACAAGCTCCTCCTTCAGGAAGATCAAATCACAATCAGATCGCAATCAACCGCACAACCACATGTACATATTACCTCAACTACCTCGACTAGCCGGTGCCCCCGCACATTGACTCTGACCGGTACCCCCTGTATATAGCCTCCCTACTGTTATTTTATTTTACTGCTGCTATTTAATTGTTTGTTATTTTAAATTTTTTACTTGTCTATTTTTTACTTAACACTTTTTTTCTTAAAACTGCATTGTTGGTTAAGGGCTTGTAAGTAAGCATTTCACTGTAAGGTCTACACCTGTTGTATTCAGCGCATGTGACAAATAACATTTGATTTGATTTGATCAAGACATGTTAGAACCATGTGACTGCTTTTAGTGTCTCAGAATTATATTCGAGTTGTGGTTTGAGTGGTCCACAATGTGGTTGAAAAAAACCTGTCAACTGTTGTGTCCTTGTGGAGTGATACATTATTCTAACTCTAACTCTACATTTTACAATTGAGTCATTTAGCAGATAATCTTCTCCAGAGTGACTTACAGTTAGTGCATTCATCTTTAAATAGTTCATCATGGGATTATTTAATTTAAGATACTTTTTGAATAGGTAGGGTCAATACAGGACTAAGATTGAATCCTACTACAACGGCCCTGATGCTCATCAGATGTGGCAGGTCGTGCAAACTGTCACGGATTACCAAGGGAAACCCAGCCGCAAGCTGCCCAGTGACGCGAGCCTACCAGATGAGCTAAATGCCTTCTATGCTCGCTTCAAGGCAAGCAACACTGAACCATGCATGAGAGCACCAGCTTTCCCAGACGACTGTGTGATCACGCTCTCCATAGCAGATTTGAGTAAGACCTTTAAACGGGTCAACATTCACAATGCCAGACGGATTACCAGGACACGTACTCAGAGCTTGTGGTGACCAGCTGGAAAGTGTCTTCACTGACATTTTCAACCTCTCCCTGATCCAGTCTGTCATACCTACCTGTTTCAAGCAGACCACCATAGTCCCTGTGGCCAAGAACACCAAGGTAACCTGCCTAAATGACTATCGCCCCATAGCACTCACATCTGTAGCCATGAAATGCTTTGAAAGGCTGGTCTTGGCTCACATCAACACCATTATCCCAGAAACCCTGGACCCACTCCAATTCACATACCGCCCTAACAGATCCACAGATTATGCAATCTCTATTGCACTCCACACTGCCCCACCTGGACAAAGGAACACCTAAGTGAGAATGCTGTTCATTGACTACAGCTCAGCGTTCAACACCATCATCCCAGAAACCCTGGACCCACTCCAATTCACATACCGCCCTAACAGATCCACAGATTATGCAATCTCTATTGCACTCCACACTGCCCCACCTGGACAAAGGAACACCTAAGTGAGAATGCTGTTCATTGACTACAGCTCAGCGTTCAACACCCTTGTCTCCTCCAAGCGCATCACTAAGCTAAGGACCCTGGGACTAAACACCTCCCTCTGCAACTGGATCCTGGACTTCCTGACGGTCCGCCCCCAGGTGGTAAGGGTAGGCAACAACACATCCGCCACGCTGACCCAGCGTCGTCCAGGGTAGGGGAGGGAATGGCCGGCAGGGATGTAGCTCAGTTGGTAGAGCATGGCGTTTGCAACGCCAGGGTTGTGGGTTCGATTCCCACAGGGGGCCAGTATGAAAAATGTATGCACTCACTAACTGCAAGTCGCTCTGGATAAGAGCGTCTGCTAAATGAAAAACGGGGGCCCCTCAGGGTTGCGTGCTTAGTCCCCCCCTGTACTCCTCTCAAGATATATACACATGATACATTAAGTTTGATACAGCCTATAGAGAGGAGGTCAGAGACTTTGCAGTGTGGTGTTCTAGGCATCACTGACATGGATCATTACCACCTCCAGATTGTCTTGTCTCATTACGCACACATTTTTTTTTACATTTCAGTCATTTAGCAGACGCTTTTATCCAGAGCGACTTACAGTTAGTGAGTGCATACATTTTTCATACTGGCCCCCCCGTGGGAATCAAACCCACAACCCTGGCGTTGCAAGCGCCATGCTCTACCCACTGAGCTACAGGAGGGCCTACCTGCAGGTTCCCCCTGATTAGTATGTGTATATATGTGCCCTCTGTTCCCCCATTGTCCTTGTCGATAATTGTCCCATGTCCGTTGGTCTCGTGAACAGTGCTCTGGTTGTTTACGGGTCTCGCCCTGTGTATTGTGTAGAGGTTACACCTCGTTCTTTGTTTGGGTTACATCCCTTTTGTATATATACACGTGTTTGTGTTGGGTGGAGTAAATCAAACCTCTAATTCGTTTCCTGCGCCTGTCTTCTAATCATTATACAACGTGACACTATACTGAATCTCCCATTCCTTGGGAGGAAGCAGCTCAGTCTTGTCGCCTTGAATAGGGAGACAGATGAGGTGTTAAGATTGTTGTAGAATTGTCTTTAATTCGATCCACATTACATGATGTCGTCCCATCCCATAATATGTGTCACACATGTTGACTGAACTGGCTGGGAGAACTTTGGATTGCAGTGTCAAAGTTGAAAATGTGCGTCCGTTAACGGTTGGCCATGGAGAGGGAGAGAGGTGACAACTAAGTGTAGCTCAGTTGGTAGAGCATGGCACTTGCAACGCCAGGGTTGTGGGTTTGATTCCCACGGGGGACCAGTATGAAAAAAAATAATGTATGCACTCACTAACTGTAAGTCACTCTGGATAAGAGGGTCTACTAAAATGAAAAAAAAAAGTGACATATTATTAAACTATATCGATTTTTAATCTCTTGTTTACTCTCTTCATGTATTACAGTCTAAGATAGGATACCACCACAATGGACTTAGGATTTCCTTCTGTAATGGCAAATTAAAATGTATCCTATCCAGGAGAAGCCCATGTGTGCATGGGTGTGTGTGTGTGTGTGTGTGTGTGTGTGTGTGTTCACGCTTTTGAAAGACATTTAACCTGTTGTAAAAGGACAAAGTATGACCCGTAAGAGATATTTAACTTGTAAAAGGACAAAGTATGACCCGTAAGAGATATTTAACTTGTAAAATGATAAAGTATGACCCGTAAGAGATATTTATGCCAATCTGCTTATCCAAATAATGAAAAAAAGATCAACAGTATTGAAAAAAAAAAAAAACATGTATGCACTCGCTCTGGATAAGAGCGTCTGCTAAATGACTAAAATTAAAAAAAAGTTGTTTTTTTAACTCATTCTTCAGATGTAGAAAATGTATATTGTACTGTCTTGCCTACTTTGATTGTCTACCTACAGTGTCTCAAAAATCTGAATGGTCCACAATGTGGTTTAAAATCTGTATTTTGTAATGTCAATGAATGTATTATTGTGGAGTGACACTTTAACACATGTTTCTAACTCGTCTCTATGTTCTTGATAAACCCCTTTAACTCCTAGTGCGGTTCCCTGATTAACGACTGAGTTAATGTCTTGTCACAGTTGCATCATACTAGTCACAGTACACATGTTAACACACACACAAACACACGCTAATTGTCTATCCTGAGGGATGGTATCTGTGTCGTCTAGACTAGTTGGTCTTCTGTCAGCCCCCTGGGAAAAAGGTGTGTGTGTGTGTGTGTGTGTGTGTGTGTGTGTGTGTGTGTGTGTGTGTGTGTGTGTTTACACATCAGTGCATCCGTGTGTCTGTCTTCCGTCAGTCCCCCCTGACCTCCTGAGTATAGGGGGTGAGCTCCAGGAGAAGGAGAGCTGTCAGTCCCTTCAGAGAACTCTCTAGCATCTCTCCCACTTCCAGTTACCATGGTACCAACCCCTGAGGACCAACCTCCAGTTACCATGGTACCAAACCCTGAGGACCAACCAACACAATGCATTCGACCCACTGAGAACCCCGGGGCATGTCCCAAATAGCACCCTATTCCCTATATAGTGCACTACTTTTGACCAGGGCCCAGAGGGAAGAGGGGGCCATTTGGGATGCAGATCTATGAGGTAGCCTCATTACACAGAGTGCCCTTATTGAAATGATAGTACCCGTACCCTCTTCATTCACCAGCAAGAACATAACACTTATACAATGCCATTCGTCTTTGTTTGAAAGGTCTACTGGGGAAACAGACACAAACTTCTTCAAATGGTGAAGTAGGATACAAAGCTGGTGATCTTGGTGTTTCATTTCATGGATCTTATTGTAGGTTTCAGTCTCAATCTAGCAACGCCCAGCCCACCTGAGGATCTCTCCTTTTCAGCCATCTATTTCCTGTTTGAGGCCTGCAAAATCCACTTGTCACTTAAATTTCACTGGATTGATTGCTTTCATACTCTTGCTTATGCCTATAATTTTTTCCTGTTAACGTTACGACCACGGAAATGTTTTTTTTTTTTAAGTATTACTTTTTCATTAAAGTATTTATTTTTTTCCTTTATTTTTTAGCGGGTGGATCAGCTTTAATATTGCAGATAGATTGTAACTTCCATCAATGTAATTGTCTGCATCACTTCCAATCCCCCATATGTTTTTTGGCAGCTTCATTAAATAGTACCTGCAAAACACCAGTCTCAATGTCAACAGTGAAGAGGCGACTCCGGGATGCTGGTCTTCTAGGCAGAGTTGCAAAGAAAAAGCCATATCTCAGACTGGCCAATAAAAAGAAAAGATTAAGATGGGCAAAAGAACACAGACACTGGACTCTGCCTAGAAGGTCAGCATCCCGGAGTCGCCTCTTCACTGTTGACATTGAGACAGGTGTTTTGCGGGTACTATTTAATGAAGCTGCCAGTTGAGGACCTGTGAGGCATCTGTTTCTCAAACTAGACACTCTAATGTATTTGTCCTCTTGCTCAGTTGTGCACCGGGGCCTCCCACTCCTCTTTCTATTCTGGTTAGAGCCAGTTTGCGCTGTTCTGTGAAGGGAGTAGTACACAGTATTGTACGAGATCTTCAGTTTCTTGGCAATTTCTCGCATGGAATAGCCTTCATTTCTGAGAACAAGAATAGACTGACGAGTTTCAGAAGAAAGTTCTTTGTTTCTGCCCATTTTGAGCCTGTAATCGAACCCACAATTGCTGATGCTCCAGATACTCAACTAGTCTAAAGAAGAACAGTTTTATTGCTTCTTTAATCAGCACAAAAGTTATCATCTGTGCTAACATAATTGCAAAAGGGTTTTCTAATGATCAATTAGCCTTTTAAAATGATAAACTTGGATTAGCAAACACAATGTGCCATTGGAACAAAGGACTGATGGTTGCTGATAATGGGCCTCTGTACGCCTATGTAGATATTCCATTAAAAATCAGCCGTTTCCAGCTACAATAGCCATTTACAATGTCTACAGTGTATTTCTGATCAATTTGATGTAATTTTAATGGACAAAAAAATTGCTTTTCTTTCGAAAACATGTACATTTCTAAGTGACCCCAAACTTTTGAACGGTAGTATATATATATATATATATATATATATATATATATACAGTGGGGAGAACAAGTATTTGATACACTGCCGATTTTGCAGGTTTTCCAACTTACAAAGCATGTAGAGGTCTGTCATTTTTATCATAGGTACACTTCAACTGTGAGAGACGGAATCTAGAACAAAAATCCAGAAAATCACATTGTATGATTTTTAAGTAATTAATTTGCATTTTATTGCATGACATAAGTATTTGATACATCAGAAAAGCAGACTTCATATTTGGTACAGAAACCTTTGTTTGCAATTACAGAGATCATACGTTTCCTGTAGGTCTTGACCAGGTTTGCACACACTGCAGCAGGGATTTTGGCCCACTCCTCCATACAGACCTTCTCCAGATCCTTCAGGTTTCGGGGCTGTCGCTGGGCAATGCGGACTTTCAGCTCCCTCCAAAGATTTTCTATTGGGTTCAGGTCTGGAGACTGGCTAGGCCACTCCAGGACCTTGAGATGCTTCTTACAGAGCCACTCCTTAGTTGCCCTGGCTGTGTGTTTCGGGTCGTTGTCATGCTGGCAGACACAGCCACGACCCATCTTCAATGCTCTTACTGAGGGAAGGAGGTTGTTGGCCAAGATCTCGCGATACATGGCCCCATCCATCCTCCCCTCAATACGGTGCAGTCGTCCTGCCCCCTTTGCAGAAAAGCATCCCCAAAGAATGATGTTTCCACCTCCATGCTTCACGGTTGGGATGGTGTTCTTGAGGTTGTACTCATCCTTCTTCTTCCTCCAAACACGGCGAGTGGAGTTTAGACCAAAAAGCTTTATTTTTGTCTCATCAGACCACATGACCTTCTCCCATTCCTCCTCTGGATCATCCAGATGGTCATTGGCAAACTTCAGACGGGCCTGGACATGCGCTGGCTTGAGCAGGGGGACTTTAATTTTAATCCATGATGGCGTAGTGTGTTACTAATGGTTTTCTTTGAGACTGTGGTCCCAGCTCTCTTCAGGTCATTGACCAGGTCCTGCCGTGTAGTTCTGGGCTGATCCCTCACCTTCCTCATGATCATTGATGCCCCACAAGGTGAGATCTTGCATGGAGCCCCAGACCGAGGATGATTGACCGTCATCTTGAACTTCTTCCATTTTCTAATAATTGCGCCAACAGTTGTTGCCTTCTCACCAAACTGCTTGCCTATTGTCCTGTAGCCCATCCCAGCCTTGTGCAGGTCTACAATTTTATCCCTGATGTCCTTACACAGCTCTTTGGTCTTGGCCATTGTGGAGAGGTTGGAGTCTGTTTGATTGAGTGTGTGGACAGGTGTCTTTTATGCAGGTAACAAGTTCAAACAGGTGCAGTTAATACAGGTAATGAGTGGAGAACAGGAGGGTTCTTAAAGAAAAACTAACAGGTCTATGGAGAGCCGGAATTCTTACTGGTTGGTAGGTGATCAAATACTTATGTCATGCAATAAAATGCTAATTAATTACTTAAAAATTATACAATGTGATTTTCTGGATTTTTATTTTAGATTCCGTCTCTCACAGTTGAAGTGTACCTATGATAAAAATTACAGACCTCTACATGCTTTGTAAGTAGGAAAACCTGCAAAATCGGCAGTGTATCAAATACTTGTTCTCCCCACTGTATATATATATATATATATACAGTGCCTTGTAAAAGTATTCATCTCCCTTGGCGTTTTTCCTATTTTGTTGCATTACAACCAGTAATTTAAATGGATTTCTATTTGGATTTCATGTAATGGACATACAATAAATAGTCCAAATTGGTGAAGTGAAATGAAAAAAATAACTTGTTTCAAAAAATTCTAAAAAAATAAATAACGGAAAAGTGGTGCGTGCATATGTATTCACCCCCTTTGCTATGAAGCCCCTAAATAAGATCTGGTGCAACCAATTACCTTCAGAAGTCACATAATTAGTTAAATATAGTCTAAGTGTCACATGATCTCAGTATATATACACCTGTTCTGAAAGGCCCCAGAGTCTGCAACACCACTAAGCCAGGGGCACCGCCAAGCAAGCTGCACCATGAAGACCAAGGAGCTCTCCAAACAGGTCAGGGACAAAGTTGTGGAGAAGAAGAGATCAGGGTTGGGTTATAAAAAAATATCAGAAACTTTGAACATCCCACGGAGCACCACTAAATCCATTATTAAAAAATTGAAAGAATATGGCACCACAACAAACCTGCCAAGAGAGGGCCGCCCACCAAAACTCACAGACCAGGCAAGGAGGGCATTAATCAGAGGCAACAAAGAGACCAAAGATAACCCTGAAGGAGCTGCAAAGCTCCACAGCGGAGATTGGAGTATCTGTCCCTAGGACCACTTTAAGCCGTACACTCCACAGAGCTGGGCTTTACGGAAGAGGGCCAGAAAAAAGCCATTGTTTAAAGAATCAAATAAGTGTTATGATGAGTTTCTCGGGTATTCAAGTAATCAAGGATGTAAGAATATCGTTAGACACTTTGTAGAAAGTTAATACAAATGTTTTATTAGTCGGTACCGGGTTAGAGACAACAATGGGCAGAGCTTAGCCTTTTGCTGTTTCCAACTCCCGAACAAAGGTCCACTCTCCCTTTATATACCCTTGGTTATCTTCCTTTCACATACATCTGGCAACCATCATAGTCACTCCCTTTCTCTGTTGTTATTACCCTTTGCCCCAAGTCATTACATCCTGTCCATCAATCATACTACCATAAACATCACTAATCTACCTTGACATAAGGAATGTAGACTTCATGGCCCCAAACCACTTATCTCGTAACTCTACCTCGGTCCTCACAATACTATGAAATGACATCATTACAATAAGCAAACACGTTTGGTGTTCACCAAAAGCCATGTGGCAGACTCCCCAAACATATGGAAGAAGGTACTCTGGTCAGATGAGACTAAAATTGAGCTTTTTGGCCATGAAGGAAAACGCTATGTCTGGCGCAAACCCAACACCTCTCATCACCCCGAGAACACCATCCCCACAGTGAAGCATGGTGGTGGCAGCATCATGCTGTGGGGATGTTTTTCATCGGCAGGGACTGGGAAACTGGTAGGAATTGAAGGAATGATGGATGGCGCTAAATACAGGGAAATTCTTGAGGGAAACCTGTTTCAGTCTTCCAGAGATTTCAGACTGGGACGGAGGTTCACCTTCCAGCAGGACAATGACCCTAAGCATACAGCTAAAGCAAGACTCGAGTGGTTTAAGAGGAAACAGTTAAATGTCTTGGAATGGCCTAGTCAAAGCCCAGACCTCAATCCAATTGAGAATCTGTGGTATGACTTAAAGATTGCTGTACACCAGCAGAACCCATCCAACTAGAAGGAGCTGGAGCAGTTTTGCCTTGAAGAATGGGCAAAAATCCAAGTGGCTAGATGTGCCAAGCTTATAGAGACATACCCCAAGAGACTTGCAGCTGTAATTGCTGCAAAAGGTGGCTCTACAAAGTATTGACTTTGGGGGGGTGAATAGTTAAGCACGCTCAAGTTCTGTTTTTTGTCTAATTTCTTGGTTGTTTTCACATAAAAATATTTTGCATCTTCAAATCAAATAATAATAAATAATAATAAATAATAATAATAATAATGATACAAATGATACAAACCCCCAAAAAATCAATTTTAATTCCATGTTGTAAGGCAGCAAAATAGGAAAAATGCCAAGGGGGTGAAATGTTTGTGTACACATACATACACAAACATACATACATACATACATGGCCTCCCGAGTGGCGCAGTGGTCTAAGGCACTGCAACGCAGTGCTAGCTGTGCCACTAGAGATCCTGGTTCAATTCCAGGCTCTGTCGTAGCCGGCTGTGACCGGGAGACCCATGGGGTGGCGCACAATTGGCCCAGCATCGTGCAGGGATGTAGCTCAGTTGGTAGCGCATGGCGTTTGCAGCGCCAGGGTTGTGGGTTCGATTCCCACGGCCAGTATGAAAAATATAAATAAATAATGGATGCACTCACTTAACTGTAAATCGCTCTGGATAAGATGACAAAATAAATAAATGACACATACAGTTGAAGTCTGAAGTTTACATACACTTAGGTTGGAGTAATTAAAACTTGTTTTTCAACCACTCCACAAATTTCTTGTTAACAAACTATAGTTTTGGCAAGTCGGTTAGGACATCTACTTTGTGCATGACACAAGTCATGTTAACAGACAGATTATTTCACTTATAATTCACTGTATCACAATTCCAGTGGGTCAGAAGTTGTCAAGTCTCTTTGTTTGACATCATGGGGAAATCAGCCAAGACCTCAGAATTTTTTTTTTTGTAGAGCTCCACAAGTCTGGTTCATCCTTGGGAGCAATTTCCAAACGCCTGAAGGTACCACGTTAATCTGTATAAACAATATTACAACAGTACAGTCGTATGAAAACGTTTGGGCAATCTCCATGATTTCCATTTATAAATAATTGGGTGTTTGGATCAGCAATTTCATTTTGATCTATTAAATAACTGATGGACACAGTAATATTTCAGTAGTGAAATGAGGTTTATTGGATTAACAGAAAATGTGCAATATGCATCAAAATGAAATTAGACAGGTGCATACATTTGGGCACCCCAACAGAAAAATCACATCAATATTTAGTAGAGCCTCCTTTTGCTAAAATAACAGCCTCTAGACGCTTCCTATAGCCTCTAATGAGTGTCTGGATTCTGGATGAAGGTATTTTGGACCATTCCTCCTTACAAAACATCTCCACTTCAGTTAGGTTTGATGGTTGCCGAGTATGGACAGCCCGCTTCAAATCATCCCACAGATTCTCAACGATATTCAGGTCTGGGGACTGGGATGGCCATTCCAGAACATTGTACTTGTTCCTTTGCATAAATGCCCGGGTAGATTTTGAGCAGTGTTTTGGGTCGTTGTCTTGTTGAAATATACTTCAGCTTTGTGACTGATTCTTCAACATTATTCCCAAGAATCTGCTGATATTGAGTGGAATCCATGCAATCCTCAACTTTAACAAGATTCCCAGTACCGGCACTGGCCACACAGCCCCACAGCATGATGGAACCCCCACCAAATTTTACTGTGGGTAGCAAGTGTTTTTCTTGGAACGCTGTGTTCTTTTGCCACCATGCATAACGCCCCTTGTTATGACCAAATAACTCAATCTTTATTTCATCAGTCAACAGCACCTTATTCCAAAATGAAGCTGGCTTGTCCAAATGTGCGTTTGCATACCTCAAGCGACTCTGTTTATGGCGTGTGCAGAAAAGGCTTCTTCCGCATCACTCTCCCGTACAGCTTCTCCTTGTGCAAAGTGCGCTGCATTGTTGAACGATGCACAGTGACACCATCTGCAGCAAGATGATGTTGTAGGTCTTTGGAGGTGGTCTGTGGGCTGTTTTTGACCGTTCTCAACATCCTTCGCCTTTGCCTCTCCGATATTTTACTTGGCCTGCCACTTCTGGCCTTAACAAGAACGGTGCCTGTGGTCTTCCATTTCCTCACTATGTTCCTCACAGTGGACACTGACAGCTTACATCTCTGCGATAGATTTTTGTAGCCTTCCCCTAAAACATAATGTTGAACAATCTTTGTTTTCAGGTCATTTGAGAGTTGTTTTGAGGCCCTCATGTTCTTCAGAGGAGAGTCAAAGAGAACAACAACTTGCAGTTGACCACCTTAAATACATTTTCTCATGATTGGATGCACATGTCTATGAAGTTCAAGGCTTAATGAGCTCACCAAACCAATTGTGTGTTCCAATTAATCAGTGCTAAGTAGTTACAGGTATTCAAATCAACAGAATGACAAGGGTGCCCACATTTTTGCATAGTCTATTTTTCACATCTGATTTAATTTCATACAACTTAATATTGCTACACTAAAAATCTCTGTCTGGACAATACCCCAGTACTCAGCTTTTATTAGAAAATGAATGGCATGCCACTGTGATCATTTTCTGTGACGACAGAGTCAATTGTTATGCAGCCTCAGAGGGGTGCCCAAACTTTTTCCTACGACTGTATAAACACCATGGGACCACGCAACCATCATACCGCTCAGGAAGGAGACGCGTTCTGTCTCCTAGAGATTAATGTACTTTGGTGCGAAAAGTGCAAATCAATCGCAGAACAACAGCAAAGGACCTTGTGAAGATGCTGGAAGAAACAGGTACAAAAGTATCTATGTCCACAGTAAAACGAGTCCTATATCGACATAACCTGAAAGGCCGCTCAGCAAGGAAGAAGCCACTGCTCCAAAACCGCCATAAAAAAGCCAGACTACGGTTTGCAACTGCACATGGGGACAAAGATCGTACTTTTTGGAGAAATGTACTCTGGTCTGATGAAACAAAAATAGAACTGTTTGGCCATAATGACCATCGTTATGTTTGGAGGAAAAAGGGGGCTGCTTGCAAGCCGAAGAACACCATCCCAACCGTGAAGCACGGGGGTGGCAGCATCATGCTGTGGGGGTGCTTTGCTGCAGGAGGGACTGGTGCACTTCTGTCATGATGTCAGGTCATAGGATAGTGAGGACCGAGGTAGAGTTACGAGATAAGTGGTTTGGGGCCATGAAGTCTACATTCCTTATGTCAAGGTAGATTAGTGATGTTTATGGGAGTATGATTGATGGACAGGATGTAATGACTTGGGGCAAAGGGTAATAACAACAGAGAAAGGCAGTGACTATGATGGTTGCCAGATGTATGTGAAAGGAAGATAACCAAGGGTATATAAAGGGAGCGTGAATCTTTGTTAGATAGTTGGAAACAGCAAAAGGCTAAGCTCTGCCCATTGTTGTCTCTAACCCGGTACCGACTAATAAAACATTTGTATTAACTTTCTACAAAGTGTCTAACTATATTCTTACATCCTTGATTACTTGAATACCCGAGAAACTCATCATAACAACTTCACAAAATAGATGGCATCCTGAGGAAGGAAAATGTTGTGGATATGTTGAAGCAACATCTCAAGACATCAGTCAGGAAGTTAAAGCTTGGTCGCAAATGTGTCTTCCAAATGGACAATGTTGTGTCAAAATGGCTTAAGGACAAAATTCACCCAACTTATTGTGGGAAGGTTGTGGAAGCTAACCGAAATGTTTGACCCAAGTTAAACAATTTAAAGACAATGCTACCAAATACTAATTGAGTGTATGTAAACTTCTGACCCACTGAGAATGTGAAATAAATAAAGCTGAAATAAATCATTCTCTCTACTATTATTCGGACATTTCACATTCGTAAAATAAAGTGGTGATCCTAACTGACCTAAGACAGGGAATTTTTACTAAGATTAAATGTCAGGAATTGTGAAAAACTGAGTTTAAATGTATTTGGCTAAGGTGTATGTAAACTTCCGACTGAGTCTGTTATACCAACATGTTTCAAGCAGACCACCATAGTCCCCGTGCCCAATAACACTAAGATAACCTGCCTAAATGACGTCTGTAGCCATGAAGTGCTTTGAAAAGGCTGGTCATGGCTCACATCAACACCATTATCCCAGAAACCCTAGACCCACTCCAATTTGCATACCGCTCCAACAGATCCACAGATGATGCAATCTCTATTGCACTCCACACTGCCCTTTCCCACCTGGACAAGAGGAACACCTACGTGAGAATGCTATTCATTGACTACAGCTCAGCATTCAACACCATAGTGCCCTCAAAGCTCATCACTAAGCTAAGGATCCTGGGACTAAACACCTCCCTCTGCAACTGGATCCTGGACTTCCTGACGGGCCGCCCCCAGGTGGTAAGGGTAGGTAACAACACATCTGCCACACTGATCCTCAACACGGGGGCCCCACAGGGGTGCGTGCTCAGTCCCCTCGTGTACTCCCTGTTCACCCATGACTGCATGGCCAGGCACGACTCCAACACCATCATTAAGTTTGCCGACGACACAACAGTGGTAGGCCTGATCACCGACAACGATGAGACAGCCTATAGGGAGGAGGTCAGAGACCTGGCCATGTGGTGCCAGGATAACAACCTCTGCCTTAACATGACCAAGACAAAGGAGATGATTGTGGACTACAGGAAAAAAAAGAGGACTGAGCACGCCCCCATTCTCATCGACGGGGCTGTAGTGGAACAGGTTGAGAGCTTCGAGTTCCTTGGTGTCCACATCACCAACAAACTATCATGGTCCAAACACACCAAGACAGTCGTGAAGACGGCACGACAAAGCCTATTCCCCCTCAGGAGACTGAAAAGATTTGGCATGGGTCCTCAGATCCTCAAAAGATTCTACAGCTGCACCATCGAGAGCATCCTGACTGGTTGCATCACCGCCTGGTATGGCAACTGCTTGGCCTCCGACCGCAAGGCACTACAGAGGGTAGTGCGTACGGCCCAGTACATCACTGGGGACAAGCTTCCTGCCATCCAGGACCTCTATACCAGGCGGTGTCAGAGGAAGGTCCTAAAAATGATCAAAGACTCCAGCCACCCTAGTCATAGACTGTTCTCTCTGCTACCGCACGGCAAGCGGTACCGGAGTGCCAAGTCTAGGTCCAAAAGACTTCTCAACAGCTTCTACCCCCAAGCCATAAGACTCCTGAACAGCTAATCATGGCTACCCGGACTATTTGCACTATTTGCCCCCAACCCTTACCTTACGTTTATAAAGCCCCCAACCCTTACCTTACCTTTATAAAGCCCCCAACCCTTACCTTACCTTTATAAAGCCCCCAACCCTTACCTTACCTTAACTTTATAAAGCCCCCAACCCTTACCTTACCTTTATAAAGCCCCCAACCCTTACCTTACCTTTATAAAGCCCCCCATACCTAAAGAAATTGAAAGTGTCTTTCTTCTGGAACCAAGTTACATGTTCCTCACTACACAAACACACACACAACAGAAACGAGCCGTACCGTGTGGTTCTGGGTCCAGTCAGGTCTTTAACACAACAGAAACGAGCCGTACCGTGTGGTTCTGGGTCCAGTCAGGTCTTTAACACAACAATATAACCAGTCATACCGTGTGGTGCTGGGTCCAGTCAGGTCTTTAACACAACAATATAACCAGTCATACTGTGTGGTTCTGGGTCCAGTCAGGTCTTTAACACAACAATATAACCAGTCATACCGTGTGGTGTTGGGTCCAGTCAGGTCTTTAACACAACAATATAACCAGTAATACCGTGTGGTTCTGGGTCCAGTCAGGTCTTTAACACAACAATATAACGAGCCATACTGTGTGGTTCTGGGTCCAGTCAGGTCTTTAACACAACAATATAACGAGCCATACCGTGTGGTTCTGGGTCCAGTCAGGTCTTTAACACAACAATATAACGAGCCATACTGTGTGGTTCTGGGCCCAGTCAGGTCTTTAACACAACAATATAACCAGTCATACCGTGTGGTGCTGGGTCCAGTCAGGTCTTTAACACAACAATATAACCAGTCATACCGTGTGGTGCTGGGTCCAGTCAGGTCTTTAACACACAATATAACCAGTCAGGGCGTGCTCACTGAATTAAAGGGCAACTTGACTCTAAAATCGAAGTTTTTTAGATTTTTCCCAGACCTCAAATGTCAACCCCTGATGTTGTTTAAGCATTGTTGTGAACACATAAAATCATTTTTTTGTTGTTCTATTCAAAAAGTGTGAAAAAAATGGGGTAAACCAAAAAGAAAATTGGGAAAAAACAAAAACAAGGAAACTGAATTGGGGAAAAATACTGAAGTAGACAAAAAATATAAAAATATAAAAAATACGCAACAATTTAAAAGATACCACTGAGTTAAAGTTCATTAGGAAATCAGTCAATTGAAATCAATTCATTAGGCCCCAATCTATGGATTTCACAGACCACAGATCAGAAAACCAGTCAGTATCTGGTGTGACCACCATTTGCCTCATGCAGTGCGACACATCTCCTTCGCATAGAGTTGATCAGGCTGTTGATTGTGGCCTGTGGAATGTTGTCCCACTCCTCTTCAATGGCTGTGTGAAGTTGCTGGATATTGGTGGGAACTGGAACACGCTGTCGTACACGTCAATCCAGAGCATCCCAAACATGCTCAATGGGTGACATGTCTGGTGAGTATGCAGGCCATGGAAGAACTGGGACATTTTCAGCTTCCAGGAACTGTGTACAGATCCTTGAGACATGGGGCCATGCATTATCATGCTGAAACATGAGGTGATGGAGGCGAATGAATGGCACGACAATGGGCCTCAGATCTCGTCACGGTTTCTTTGTGCATTCAAATTGCCATGGATAAAATGCAATTGTGTTTGTTGTCCGTAGCTTATGCCTGCCCATACCATAACCCCACCGCCACCATGGGTCACTCTGTTTACAACATTGACATCAGCAAACCGCCTGCCCACACAACGCCATACACATGGTCTGCGGTTGTGAGGCTGGTTGGACATACTGCCAAATTCTATAAAACGATGTTGGAGGCGGCTTATGGTAGAGAAATGAACATTACATTCTATGGCAAGAGCAGTGGTGGACATTCCTGCAGTCAGCATGCCAATTGCACGCTCCCTCAACTTGAGACATCTGTGGCATTGAGTTGTGTGACAAAACTGCACATTTTAGAGTGGCCTTTTATTGTCCCCAGCACAAGGTGCACCTGTGTAATGATCATGCTGTTTAATCAGCTTCTTGATATGCCACACCTGTCAGGTGGATGGATTATCTTGGCAAAGGAGAAATGCTCACTAACAGGGATGTAAACAAATTTGGGCACAACATTTGAGAAATAAGCTTTTTGTGCATATGGAACATTTCTGGGATATTTTATTTCAGCTGATGAAACATGGGACCAACACTTTACATGTTGGGTTTATATTTTTGTTCAGTGTATAAACAGATTTTAAAAGGCCCTGCCAACATTTCTTGCTCTGCATGATTGCCCTTTAGAGTATGGTCATCCTGCAGCCCAGCAGGATTCTGGGGGAAGTTTAGGTCAGGTCCAATATTGACTATGCACCCAAGAGGGAGAGAGGTTGGGCCATCTTATAAATGTTTTAGTGAAATATAATATATTAAATTTAGCAGACACTTTATCCAAAGCGACTTAGTCATGCGTGAATATATTGTTACATATGGGTTGTCCTGGGAATTGAACCCAATATCATGGTTTGCAATGCTCTACCAAGATGCATGAGAGGGTTATAAATGCTTTGTGAAACCTCAATTTAAGCTTTATTCATCATATTAAATTAAGCAGTGCTTAATCCAGCCTTTATAAAGCACAGGTTTATGTCATATGTGACATTGGTGGTTATGTCACACAGTTATGAAACATGACATACGGTTATAGATGATTAGTAACACATTTATGTAGTGTTTATGAAGGCTTTATGAAGCTTTTATAAGCTGCACGTCATTTAAAACAGTACTGTCATTTCTCACAAAAAGGTGGGCATGCCATTGGTAGACATTCCAACTGTACCTGGTAAAAGAACAAGCACACAACACAGGATGTTTAAGGAAATATCTATACGTGTGAATAACTAGCTAATTAACTAGCTAACCAACTATAACTAGCTAATTAACTAGCTAACCAACTATAACTAGCTAATTAACTAGCTAACCAACTATAACTAGCTAATTAACTAGCTAACCAACCTTTACCAACGTGGCAGTATACGTGTGAATAACTAGCTAATTAACTAGCTAACCAACCTTTACCAACGTGGGAGTATACGTGTGAATAACTAGCTAATTAACTAGCTAATTAACCTTTACCAACGTGGGAGTATACGTGTGAATAACTAGCTAATTAACTAGCTAATTAACCTTTACCAACGTGGGAGTATACGTGTGAATAACTAGCTAATTAACTAGCTAACCAACCTTTACCAACGTGGGAGTATACGTGTGAATAACTAGCTAATTAACTAGCTAACCAACCTTTACCAACGTGGGAGTATACGTGTGAATAACTAGCTAATTAACTAGCTAACCAACCTTTACCAACGTGGGAGTATACGCGTGAATAACTAGCTAATTAACTAGCTAACCAACCTTTACCAACGTGGGAGTATACGTGTGAATAACTAGCTAATTAACTAGCTAACCAACCTTTACCAACGTGGGGTATACGGTGTGAATAACTAGCTAATTAACTAGCTAACCAACCTTTACCAATGTGGGAGTATACGTGTGTGAATAACTAGCTAATTAACTAGCTAACCAACCTTTACCAACGTGGGAGTATACGTGTGAATAACTAGCTAATTAACTAGCTAACCAACCTTTACCAACGTGGAGTATACGTGTGAATAACTAGCTAATTAACTAGCTAACCAACCTTTACCAACGTGGGAGTATACGTGTGAATAACTAGCTAATTAACTAGCTAACCAACCTTTACCAACGTGGGAGTATACGTGTGAATAACTAGCTAATTAACTAGCTAACCAACCTTTACCAACGTGGGAGTATACGTGTGAATAACTAGCTAATTAACTAGCTAACCAACCTTTACCAACGTGGGAGTATACGTGTGTGAATAACTAGCTAATTAACTAGCTAACCAACCTTTACCAACGTGGGAGTATACGTGTGTGAATAACTAGCTAATTAACTAGCTAACCAACCTTTACCAACGTGGGAGTATACGTGTGAATAACTAGCTAATTAACTAGCTAACCAACCTTTACCAACGTGGGAGTATACGTGTGAATAACTAGCTAATTAACTAGCTAACCAACCTTTACCAACGTGGGAGTATACGTGTGAATAACTAGCTAATTAACTAGCTAACCAACCTTTACCAACGTGGGAGTATACGTGTGAATAACTAGCTAATTAACTAGCTAACCAACCTTTACCAACGTGGGAGTATACGTGTGAATAACTAGCTAATTAACTAGCTAACCAACCTTTACCAACGTGGGAGTATACGTGTGAATAACTAGCTAATTAACTAGCTAACCAACCTTTACCAACGTGGGAGTATATGTGTGTGAATAACTAGCTAATTAACTAGCTAACCAACCTTTACCAACGTGGGAGTATACGTGTGAATAACTAGCTAATTAACTAGCTAACCAACCTTTACCAACGTGGGAGTATACGTGTGTGAATAACTAGCTAATTAACTAGCTAACCAACCTTTACCAACGTGGGAGTATACGTGGTGAATAACTAGCTAATTAACTAGCTAACCAACCTTTACCAACGTGGGAGTATACGTGTGAATAACTAGCTAATTAACTAGCTAACCAACCTTTACCAACGTGGGAGTATACGTGTGAATAACTAGCTAATTAACTAGCTAACCAACCTTTACCAACGTGGGAGTATACGTGTGTGAATAACTAGCTAATTAACTAGCTAACCAACCTTTACCAACGTGGGAGTATACGTGTGAATAACTAGCTAATTAACTAGCTAACCAACCTTTACCAACGTGGGAGTATACGTGTGAATAACTAGCTAATTAACTAGCTAATTAACCTTTACCAACGTGGGAGTATACGTGTGAATAACTAGCTAATTAACTAGCTAACCAACCTTTACCAACGTGGGAGTATACGTGTGTGAATAACTAGCTAATTAACTAGCTAACCAACCTTTACCAACGTGGGAGTATACGTGTGTGAATAACTAGCTAATTAACTAGCTAACCAACCTTTACCAACGTGGGAGTATACGTGTGAATAACTAGCTAATTAACTAGCTAACCAACCTTTACCAACGTGGGAGTATACGTGTGAATAACTAGCTAATTAACTAGCTAACCAACCTTTACCAACGTGGGAGTATACGTGTGAATAACTAGCTAATTAACTAGCTAACCAACCTTTACCAACGTGGGAGTATACGTGTGAATAACTAGCTAATTAACTAGCTAACCAACCTTTACCAACGTGGGAGTATACGTGTGAATAACTAGCTAATTAACTAGCTAACCAACCTTTACCAACGTGGGAGTAATGATGAATAAGGTGAGTGAACAGTTTGTAAACGCCTTCTATATGGTTTATTATGGACCCTTAAAATAAAGTGTTACCAAGCGGTCTCCCACCCCTAAATTAATATTACATATGACTAATATTTACCCATCTATTTATGATGTGAGCTGTCTCTTGTTCTCACAGCCAGTGTGAGTGGCATTCTAGAATATAGAACAATAGAACACAGCCAGTGTGAGTGGCATTCTAGAATATAGAACAATAGAACACAGCCAGTGTGAGTGGCATTCTAGAATATAGAACAATAGAACACAGCCAGTGTGAGTGGCATTCTAGAATATAGAACAATAGAACAGCCAGTGTGAGTGGCATTCTAGAATATAGAACAATAGAACACAGCCAGTGTGAGTGGCATTCTAGAATATAGAACAATAGAACACAGCCAGTGTGAGTGGCATTCTAGAATATAGAACAATAGAACACAGCCAGTGTGAGTGGCATTCTAGAATATAGAACAATAGAACACAGCCAGTGTGAGTGGCATTCTAGAATATAGAACAATAGAACACAGCCAGTGTGAGTGGCATTCTAGAATATAGAACAATAGAACACAGCCAGTGTGAGTGGCATTCTAGAATATAGAACAATAGAACACGGCCAGTGTGAGTGGCATTCTAGAATATAGAACAATAGAACACAGCCAGTGTGAGTGGCATTCTAGAATATAGAACAATAGAACACAGCCAGTGTGAGTGGCATTCTAGAATATAGAACAATAGAACAAAGCCAGTGTGAGTGGCATTCTAGAATATAGAACAATAGAACACAGCCAGTGTGAGTGGCATTCTAGAATATAGAACAATAGAACACAGCCAGTGTGAGTGGCATTCTAGAATATAGAACAATAGAACACAGCCAGTGTGAGTGGCATTCTAGAATATAGAACAATAGAACACAGCCAGTGTGAGTGGCATTCTAGAATATAGAACAATAGAACACAGCCAGTGTGAGTGGCATTCTAGAATATAGAACAATAGAACACAGCCAGTGTGAGTGGCATGGTAGAATATAGAACAATAGAACACAGCCAGTGTGAGTGGCATTCTAGAATATAGAACAATAGAACACAGCCAGTGTGAGTGGCATGGTAGAATATAGAACAATAGAACACAGCCAGTGTGAGTGGCATTCTAGAATATAGAACAATAGAACACAGCCAGTGTGTGTCAGCTTCCTGCCTCCTGTTTGTCTCCGGGCCTCTAGAGGTCATCTGTGTTCCCCTCTGCCTTAGTTCTTCCTCGTGTGTCCTTATTAGCTTGATCCAGGTCACCTGTGCCTTGTTTCCCCTAGAGTATTTTAGCTGTGTGTTTTCCCCTTGTTTCTCACTTGGTTTTTGAGTCCTGGCTATGTGTCTCCTGCTTTGTCCCACCGTGTCTTTCCAAGTAAGCTTTTCTAAGTTATCTTTAGTTTGTTTTTCTCCCCTCGTGGAGTTATTTTGTTTTGCCTCCTGTTTTGTTACTCTACCTCTGTTAATATACCTCCTTCGGAGAAGAACTTTTGTTGGACTATTTTTGAAGTGCGAAGAACCTTTGTTTTTACATTAAATCTACTTGCCTGGAGTATTGCCTTGGGTGTTTCATTTGGGTCCAACTATACCTCCTCTGTTGCTAAGGGGTAGAACCCCCAGCTCTCCACATCTGAGACCGGAGTTCTAGCCCAGCTTGTGACAGAAAAACCAAGTCAATCATGGACCCAGAAACACTCAGTTCCCAGGACCTGTTGGCGGTGATCACTCGACATGAGGCTTCTTTCCAGCGCCATGAAGCCGTTCTCAGCCGACAAGAAGAGCTGATGGCTAGTCATTCTCAACTCCTGGCCGAAATGATGAGTTCCCTCCGCCAGCTCTTTGAACGCCTCCTGGTTCTCTCCCTTCCCCCAGGTCACCCCCCCAGTGACGACAGGCCTTCTCTAGTGGCGGAGCCCCGACTACCACCTCCCAAGCCCTTTGCTGGGGATCCCAGCTCTTGCCAGGGTTTCCTCACCCAATGCTCCCTCACCTTCGAGCTCCAACCCTCAAGTTTTCCCACAGACCGTTCCAAGATTGCCTACATCATTACCCTTCTTTCAGACAAGGCGCTCGCCTGGGCCTCTGCGGTGTGGCAGTCCCAGGAGGCCTGTTGTGACTCCCACGCTGCATTTGTAGAAGAGTTCAAGCGGGTGTTCGATCATCCTGTCAGTGGGCGGGAGGCTTCCAAGCGCCTACTGTCTCTCCGTCAGGGCTCCCGAAGCACGGCAGATTTTGCCATTGATTTCCGGACCATAGCAGCAAGGAGCGGATGGAATGATGAAGCGCTGAGGGTCTGTTTTCAGGGAGGGTTATCGGAGCCCCTTCAAGATGAGTTAGCCACCCGAGAACCAGCTGGAGATCTCGAGTCCCTCATAGCCTTGGCCATCCGCCTGGACAATCGTCTAAGAGAGCGGAGAACGGCTCGCCGCCAGATGTCTCAGTCCCAAGTTCCTTTGAGCAGCTCTGTTTCTCCTGTTTGGACTCCGTCATTCAGAGCTTCCCCGGCTCCTGAACTGCTCCAGGATTCCCCGGAGAGCATGCAGTTAGGCCGTTCCAGGCTTTCTCCCAACGAAAGGGAACGTCGCATGAGGGAGCGTCGGTGCCTCTACTGCGGGGTTGCCGGCCACTTCCGCTCCACTTGCCCCGAGCTTTCGGGAAACGCCTGTCCCCGCCCAGCTACAGGAGGGCTGTGATGGGGAGAATTAGAGCTCCTCCTACTAACGCTGTCCTGGCTATTCCAGCCATTCTGTCCTGGGAGGGCCACCAGCATCGGGTCCAGGCTATGATCGATTCCGGTGCCGCAGGTGATTTCCTGGATGTAACCTTGGCTAAGGAACTTAAGATCCCTACCCAACTACTTCCTCAACCCCAGGCAGTTACAGCCTTAGATGGCAGACCTCTGGAACCAGGAAAGGTTACAGAGGCGACTCAGTCCCTGCGACTTACCATCTCTCAACACCAGCAGGAGGAGACCTTCTATCTCATTGACTCTCCCGAGTATCCTATTATCCTGGGTCACCCTTGGCTATGCAGACATAATCCCCAGATCGACTGGCCTACGGGCACCATTCTAAGCTGGGGTCCCACTTGCCAACTCACCTGCATGCTTCAGAGTCCCTCAGCCCCTAGTACCCAGTTTCAAGAGTCTGTTGGCGTCTCCCGAGTCCCCAGTGTTTACCATCGGTTCAAGGCAGTGTTCAGCAAGGCCCGGGCTACTTCCTTACCGCCTCATCGCACGTATGACTGTGCCATTGAGCTACTCCTGGGTGCTGCCCTCCTAGAGGTCGGATCTTTTCCTTGTCCTCCCCGAGCACGCAGCTATGGACACCTACATTAAGGAGTCCTTGGCAGCCGGCCTCATCTATGCCTCTACTTCCCCGGCTGGGGCGGGCTTTTTTTTGTTGAAAAGAAAGACGGGGGGTCTTAGGCCTTGTATTGATTACGGGGACTCAACAAGATCACGGTTCGGAATCGATACCCCCTTCCTCTCATGGCCACTGCTTTTGAGCTGCTTCAAGGGGCTTCCATTTTTACTAAACTGGATCTCCGCAATGCTTACCATCTCGCTGCGGATCCGGCAAGGAGACGAATGGAAGACGGCGTTCAACACGCCCACGGGGCACTATGAATATCGGGTGATGCCGTTCGGGCTCACCAATGCTCCCGCAGTATTCCAAGCCCTGATTAATGATGTTCTCCGGGATATGCTTAATCTGTTCGTCTTCGTGTACCTGGGACGATATCCTCATCTTCTCGAGGTCACTGAAGGAGCATGAGGGCATGTTAGCAGGGTTCTCCAGAGGCTCCTTGACAATCACCTCTACGTTAAACCTGAGAAGTGTGAATTTCATGTTTCTCAGACTCAGTTTCTCGGGTTTATTGTCACTCCCGGGCACCTAGAGATGGATCCCAAGAAGGTCAAAGCGGTCCACTGCTGGCCCACACCTGCCACGGTCAAGGAGGTTCAACGGTTCATTGGCTTTTCTAACTTCTATCGGAAGTTCATCAAGAATTTCAGCTCGGTGGTAGCCCCCTTGACGACGCTTACCAAGGGAGGAGGGACCAAGATTCACTGGGGTCCGGAAGCAGCAGGGGCCTTCGAGGATCTCAAGCGCCGCTTCACTTCTGCTCCGATTCTGGTGATCCCTGACCCAGAAAGACCTTTCGTGGTGGAGGTGGACGCCTCAGAGGTGGGGGTGGGAGCCGTCCTGTCACAGAGGGGTGAGGATGGGAGATTACACCCTTGTGCCTTCATGTCTCGCCGCCTGTCTGAGGCCGAGCGCAACTACCACGTGGGGGATCGAGAGTTGCTTGCGGTAAAACTGGCCTTGGAAGAGTGGCGCCATTGGCTTGAGGGGCTCAGCACCCTTTCCAGGTTCTCACAGACCACAAGAACCTGGAATATCTCCAACAGGCTAAGCGGATGAACCCTCGGCAAGCACGATGGTCCCTTTTCTTTAATCGATTCCAGTTCCTCCTGTCTTACCGACCTGGCACCAAGAACGTCAAGCCGGATGCCCTGTCTCGAGCCTATTCTCCCGAGGTACAAGAGAAGCCCTTGGCATCGATTATTCCGAGGTCTAGGATCGTCGCACCTCTTCAGTGGGAACTAGAAAGAGGGGTACGAGAAGCCCTTGTCCATGAGCCCGATCCAGGCGGTGGTCCTGCCGGTCGCCTGTACGTTCCTCTCTCTGTTCGGGCCCGCGTCTTGCAGTGGGGTCATGAGTCGCCCTTGACATGCCATCCAGGCAGTGCTCGCACACTGGAATTCCTCCGACGGCGGTTTTGGTGGCCGTCCATCAAGAAGGACGTGCAGGTCTATGTTGAGGCCTGCCCTGTGTGCAACCAGGGAAAGTCGACACGCCAGCGACCCCAGGGACTGCTCCATCCCTTACCTATTCCTCGAAGGCCATGGTCACACCTTTCTCTGGACTTTGTTACGGGACTTCCTCCATCCCAGGGCAACACCGTCATCCTAGTGGTGGTAGACCGGTTCTCTAAGGCTGCTCGGTTTATTCCCCTGCCCAAGCTGCCCTCGGCTAAGGAGACTGCTGAGCTCCTCATGAACCATGTCTTCCGGATATTTGGTATTCCCCTGGGACGTGGTCTCCGACCGAGGTCCCCAATTCTCGTCCCGGTTTTGGGGGCCTTCTGCAGGCTTATTGGGGCCACAGCCAGCCTATCGTCGGGGTTCCATCCAGAGTCTAATGGCCAAACGGAACGGATTAATCAGGATCTGGAGACCACCCTGCGGTGTATGGCGGCCAGTAATCCCACGTCTTGGGCCACCTATATCATTTGGGCTGAATATGCCCACAACACCCTCCAGTCCTCAGCCACCGGATTGTCCCCCTTCGAATGCCAGTTCGGTTACAACCCTCCATTATTTCCAGAGGAAGAGGCGCAAGTTGGTGTTCCCTCGGCCCAGCGCTTTGTCCAACGCTGTAGGCGGACCTGGAAGAAGGCCAGGCGTACCATCCTTCGGACCTCCCAGAGATACCAAAGTCAGGCTAATCGCCACCGCCGGACGGCCCCTAGTTTCCGAGCTGGTCAGAGAGTTTGGTTGGCCACTAAGAACCTGCCCCTCCGGGTCGAATCCAAGAAGCTTTCCCAGAGATACATTGGCCCTTTCCGCATAGCTAGAAAAGTTAACCCTGTTTCTTATCGTTTGGTTCTCCCTCGCTCCCTTAGAGTTAACCCCACTTTCCATGTTTCACTACTTAAACCTGTCTTGTCTTCTCCCTTTGCCCCCCCACGCAGACCCCCGCCACCTCCCAGGATCATTGACGGCCAGCCAGCCTACACAGTCCGCCGGATACTGGACTCCCGGAGGGTCCAGAACTCTCTGCAGTATCTGGTGGACTGGGAGGGCTACGGGCCAGAGGAGCGCTCCTGGGTTCCAGCCAGGGACATCCTGGACCCAGGTTTGATCCGAGAGTTTCGCACCCTGGGGCCGGGGTGTTCTGGAAGGAACGTCAGGAGTCGTTCCTAGAGGAGGGGGTCCTGTCAGCTTCCTGCCTCCTGTTTGTCTCCGGGCCTCTAGAGGTCATCTGTGTTCCCCTCTGCCTTAGTTCTTCCTCGTGTGTCCTTATTAGCTTGATCCAGGTCACCTGTGCCTTGTTTCCCCTAGAGTATTTTAGCTGTGTGTTTTCCCCTTGTTTCTCACTTGGTTTTTGAGTCCTGGCTATGTGTCTCCTGCTTTGTCCCACCGTGTCTTTCCAAGTAAGCTTTTCTAAGTTATCTTTAGTTTGTTTTTCTCCCCTCGTGGAGTTATTTTGTTTTGCCTCCTGTTTTGTTACTCTACCTCTGTTAATATACCTCCTTCGGAGAAGAACTTTTGTTGGACTATTTTTGAAGTGCGAAGAACCTTTGTTTTTACATTAAATCTACTTGCCTGGAGTATTGCCTTGGGTGTTTCATTTGGGTCCAACTATACCTCCTCTGTGGCTAAGGGGTAGAACCCCCCAGCTCTCCACATCTGAGACCGGAGTTCTAGCCCAGCTTGTGACAGTGTGAGTGGCATTCTAGAATATAGAACAATAGAACACAGCCAGTGTGAGTGGCATTCTAGAATATAGAACAATAGAACAAAGCCAGTGTGAGTGGCATTCTAGAATATAGAACAATAGAACACAGCCAGTGTGAGTGGCATTCTAGAATATAGAACAATAGAACACAGCCGGTGTGAGTGGCATTCTAGAATATAGAACAATAGAACACAGCCAGTGTGAGTGGCATTCTAGAATATAGAACAATAGAACACAGCCAGTGTGAGTGGCATTCTAGAATATAGAACAATAGAACACAGCCAGTGTGAGTGGCATTCTAGAATATAGAACAATAGAACACAGCCAGTGTGAGTGGCATTCTAGAATAGAGAACAATAGAACACAGCCAGTGTGAGTGGCATTCTAGAATATAGAACAATAGAACACAGCCAGTGTGAGTGGCATTCTAGAATATAGAACAATAGAACACAGCCGGTGTGAGTGGCATTCTAGAATATAGAACAATAGAACACAGCCAGTGTGAGTGGCATTCTAGAATATAGAACAATAGAACACAGCCAGTGTGAGTGGCATTCTAGAATATAGAACAATAGAACACAGCCAGTGTGAGTGGCATTCTAGAATATAGAACAATAGAACACAGCCAGTGTGAGTGGCATTCTAGAATGTAGAACAATAGAACACAGCCAGTGTGAGTGGCATTCTAGAATATAGAACAATAGAACACAGCCAGTGTGAGTGGCATTCTAGAATATAGAACAATAGAACACAGCCAGTGTGAGTGGCATTCTAGAATATAGAACAATAGAACACAGCCAGTGTGAGTGGCATTCTAGAATATAGAACAATAGAACACAGCCAGTATGAGTGGCATTCTAGAATATAGAACAATAGAACACAGCCGGTGTGAGTGGCATTCTAGAATATAGAACAATAGAACACAGCCAGTGTGAGTGGCATTCTAGAATATAGAACAATAGAACACAGCCAGTGTGAGTGGCATTCTAGAATATAGAACAATAGAACACAGCCATTGTGAGTAGCATGGTAGAATATAGAACAATAGAACACAGCCAGTGTGAGTGGCATTCTAGAATATAGAACAATAGAACACAGCCAGTGTGAGTGGCATTCTAGAATATAGAACAATAGAACACAGCCAGTGTGAGTGGCATTCTAGAATATAGAACAATAGAACACAGCCAGTGTGAGTGGCATTCTAGAATATAGAACAATAGAACACAGCCAGTGTGAGTGGCTTTCTATAATATAGAACAATAGAACACAGCCAGTGTGAGTGGCATTCTAGAATATAGAACAATAGAACACAGCCAGTGTGAGTGGCATTCTAGAATATAGAACAATAGAACACAGCCAGTGTGAGTGGCATTCTATAATATAGAACACAGTCAGTGTGAGTGGCATTCTAGAATATAGAACAATAGAACACAGCCAGTGTGAGTGGCATTCTAGAATATAGAACAATAGAACACAGCCAGTGTGAGTGGCATTCTAGAATATAGAACAATAGAACACAGCCAGTGTGAGTGGCATTCTAGAATATAGAACATTAGAACACAGCCAGTGTGAGTGGCATTCTAGAATATAGAACAATAGAACACAGCCAGTGTGAGTGGCATTCTAGAATATAGAACAATAGAACACAGCCAGTGTGAGTGGCATTCTAGAATATAGAACAATAGAACACAGCCAGTGTGAGTGGCATTCTAGAATATAGAACAATAGAACACAGCCAGTGTGAGTGGCATTCTAGAATATAGAACAATAGAATAGACAGCCTACAGTAATATTCATGATGTTAGATTCTGCTGTTGTAGGTCCACAGACTTACATTAGGGTATTTTGTGGATAACCTACTGGTTACAATACAGTTTTTTACAATCACTTTGGCACTAATTTCAGAACCTTGACGTCATTTTTCAAAACTCTAGACACAAAACTCACAACCAATGATCAAAATGCACATTTTTCAAAACCTAACACTTTTTTCAATTGCTTGGATACAATACACATAAAACTAAGATCATTTGTTCATTTAACAAAAATCACCTGTTTTAATATGACACAACTTAACATCAAAGTACTACTATTTCAAAAGGCAATTCACACATTACATTTCAGATGAGTGTCTATTCATTTCATTACAATTATCCAACTATCAATTGATACAACTGCTCAAAATGATAAGTAACTGTTGCATTACTCTTAATGCATAGTTGTATGGAAACAGACAAACAATATTCCATGTTTAGATCATGAAGGTTTCAAGATAACGAGATTCATTGTCACCAATTAGCGTGGAGCATGAACCAATTAGACTACATTATCTATGGATGTAATATTTCATCATCATTCTTTATCAGACACCGTTTCTATGGTCCCCTTGTAACCTTCCTTGATGAGCTCGATCAGGCCTGTAGAGCTGGTGGCGTGACCTATGTCATTGTGTGGGATAATGTCAGGTTCCACCATGCTCATATGGTGCAAGCATGGTTTCAGGCCCATGCACAATTTAGCACCCTGTATTTACCCCCATACTCTCCTTTCCTTAACCCGATTGAGGAATTTTTCTCCACATGGAGATGGAAGGTTTATGATAGGCGCCCTCATGAACAAGTCACTCTTCTCCAGGCCATGGATGACGCATGCAATGACATCACGGCAGACCAGTGTCAGGCCTGGATTCGCCATGGCCAAAGGTTTTTTCCAAGATGTTTGGCTAATGAAAACATCCATTGTGATGTAGATGAAAACCTGTGGCCAAAACCACAAGACAGAGTTGATGAAAATGTAGAAGTACAGTAATCACTCCTATGTTTTGCTTTTTACAGTACAAGCAAGCAAGTTGAGGAACACTGCATTTGATGTTTTACAGTACTGTATTGTTTTTCATCAATATATTTCAGATTTAGTTAAATGATTCCACTGTGTCTGTAGTATTCTCTCTACTACTGCAGTACTTTTACAGGGATGTATTTACATGTAGTACCATAATGAAACATGTATCACCTATTTTGTACTACAATATTTAATGATCGTACGAACAATGACACAGTGAAACTATCAGTTGCTTGTGTGTGGGTTAACGTTTCATTGGTATTTCACAATACATTTGTTTTTTGAACCAATGATTGTGCAAGTGCAAGATTTCTTTAAAGATATGAATGCACAATGCAATGTTTTGAACATTGGACAGCCTGTGTTACAAGTGATGACCGTTTTGAGTTTTGATGTCAAGGTTCTGAAATTAGTGCCAAAGTGATTGTAAAAAACTGTTAATAATATTTATTGATGGATCATTTCTTCCATCAGTTCAGAGCATCAATCTAAATTCATTCTATTCAAGTGTATCCCCCTCTGATGGTGGTTGAAGGGTAGAGTTATGCTATGGGGTATTGGTACAGCTTGGCAGAGGGGAGGCTGGAGGGGGGTGTGTGTGTGTGTGTGTGTGTGTGTGTGTGTGTGTGTGTGTGTTCAGTGTGTGTGTGTGTGTGTTCAGTGTGTGTGTTCAGTGTGTGTGTGTGTGTGTGTGTGTGTGTGTGTGTGTGTGTGTGTGTGTGTGTGTGTGTGTGTGTGTGTGTGTGCGCGCGTGTGTGCGTGCGTGTGTGTTCATGTGTGTGTGTGTGTGTGTGTGTGTGTGTGTGTGTGTGTGTGTGTGTGTGTGTGTGTGTGTGTGTGTGTGTGTGTGTGTGTGTGTGTGCGTGCGCGCGTGTGTGCGTGCGTGTGTGTTCAGTGTGTGTGTGTGTGTGTGTGTGTGTGTGTGTGTGTGTGTGTGTGTGTGTGTGTGTAAACAGACATGAGGTGGCAGCACCCTAGAGGGAATGCAGCGCTGTCAATCAAAGCCTTGACAATAATACCATAATTACCCCCCTGGGTCGTTCAGATGGAGCTCATCTGCATCCCAAATGCCACCCTATTCCCTACATAGTGCACAACTGTTGCCTTATGAGCCCTGGTCAAAAGTAATGCACTATGTAGGACATAGAATGTATTAACAACTAACTAGAACGTGATGTGCCTTGGGGGCGCCGGTTGGCGTGCCTCCTTTCATCCCCTGCTGTCTGAAATCATCCTCATCACCCCAATCATGGAAGAGGTACATAGATGATGTCTTTGTGCTCTGAGAAGGAAGTCAGCAGGAAGTTAATCAGAAGAGCTCTGAATGCAGACTGACGAGAGACGAATCATGGATCACTAAAGAGAACTAGATGGTAACTTGACAAGTAAAGTTGTGATGCTTCCTAAAGCTCACTAAAAGCATTTTTGTGGTAAAGTTTTACTTTGCTGTGTAAAGCAAAGCAGTTAAATACAGTGTAGTCAAAGTTAAATGTAGTAAAATAATTGGTCTGATTAATTTGCTAGACTACTATGTCAACATTATTACTTTGGATTGTGGGAAGTTAGATCCCCAAAATGTCTAAATGCCAGTTGTTGTTGTGTGAATACTGATGGAAGAAAGACAAAGAGATGTTCTGTCAGAAGACTGGAATAAAAAGGTAGAATCATGTGGACAGAAAATAAACTCTGAGTCAATCATGCTGCGGGTTTTACATAAACAGATGCACCATTTACTTTTGTAAAACATTCAGTGTGAATGAAGGTTGATTTTAGTTTAATGATGATGTAATGATTAGAACGTTTTAGACTGTTATTTTGGGAGAGAAATGTGGTGTATCTAGTGATGACAGCACTTTAAAAGTATTTTTGTGGTAGTTGAAGAACTATGTAGAATAGGTTTGTATGTAGACCTTCTGGTAGCTAGGAGTAGTTATATATAATAAATAAACTCTTTAGGTGTAACGAGAAGCAAGGACAAGGAGTGAATTTATTAATGAATGAGACATGGACCAAAACCAGAAACACGAGTAGCGTACAGACATGAACCACAGGAACAGGATCAATACCTCCTACGGAAGGAGCCAAAGGGAGTGACTGATATAGGGGTGGTCATCAGGAAGGTGATGGAGTCCAGGTGAGTCTCATGATACCGTGCAGGTGCGCGTAACGATGGTGGCAGGTGTGCGTAATGAACAGTCAACTGGCGACCTGGAGTGCCAGAGAGGGCGAGAGGGAATGGACGTGACAGTAGGCGAACAGTGATCACTGAAAAGCACATTTCCTGAAGAAAATGTGGTGTGCTTGCTAGCTTGGTTTAAAGTATGTATGATTTTGAAATTCATTATAGTAGTGGTAGTGTCTGGTTATAGTTATAGTAGTGGTAGTGACAGGTTATAGTTATAGTAGTGGTAGTGTCTACAGTAGTAATGGTAGTGACTGGTTATAGTAGTGGTAGTGACTGGTTATAGTTATAGTAGTGGTAGTGACTGGTTATAGCTATAGTAGTGGTAGTGACTGGTTATAGTTATAGTAGTGGTAGTGACTGGTTATAGTTATAGTAGTGGTAGTGACTGGTTATAGTTATAGTAGTGGTAGTGACTGGTTATAGTTATAGTAGTGGTAGTGACTGGTTATAGTTATAGTAGTGGTAGTGACTGGTTATAGTTATAGTAGTGGTAGTGACTGGTTATAGTTATAGTAGTGGTAGTGACTGGTTATAGTAGTGGTAGTGACTGGTTATAGTTATAGTAGTGGTAGTGACTGGTTATAGTTATAGTAGTGGTAGTGACTGGTTATAGTTATAATAGTGGTAGTTACTGGTTATAGTTATAGTAGTGGTAGTGACTGGTTATAGTTATAGTAGTGGTAGTGACTGGTTATAGTTATAGTAGTGGTAGTGTCTGCAGTAGTAATGGTAGTGACTGGTTATAGTTATAGTAGTGGTAGTGACTGGTTATAGTTATAGTAGTGGTAGTGACTGGTTATAGTTATAGTAGTGGTAGTGACTGGTTATAGTTATAGTAGTGGTAGTGACTGGTTATAGTTATAGTAGTGGTAGTTACTGGTTATAGTTATAGTAGTGGTAGTGACTGGTTATAGTTATAGTAGTGGTAGTGACTGGTTATAGTTATAGTAGTGGTAGTGACTGGTTATAGTTATAGTAGTGGTAGTTACTGGTTATAGTTATAGTAGTGGTAGTGACTGGTTATAGTTATAGTAGTGGTAGTGTCTGCAGTAGTAATAGTAGTGACTGGTTATAGTTATAGTAGTGGTAGTGACTGGTTATAGTTATAGTAGCTGTAGTGACTGGTTATAGTTATAGTAGTGGTAGTGTCTGCAGTAGTAATGGTAGTGACTGGTTATAGTTATAGTAGTGGTAGTGACTGGTTATAGTTATAGTAGTGGTAGTGACTGGTTATAGTTATAGTAGTGGTAGTGTCTGCAGTAGTAATGGTAGTGACTGGTTATAGTTATAGTAGTGGTAGTGTCTGGTTATAGTTATAGTAGTGGTAGTGACTGGTTATAGTTATAGTAGCTGTAGTGTCTACAGTAGTAATGGTAGTGACTGGTTATAGTTATAGTAGTGGTAGTGTCTGCAGTAGTAATGGTAGTGACTGGTTATAGTTATAGTAGTGGTAGTGACTGGTTATAGTTATAGTAGCTGTAGTGTCTACAGTAGTAATGGTAGTGACTGGTTATAGTTATAGTAGTGGTAGTGACTGGTTATAGTAGTGGTAGTGACTGGTTATAGTTATAGTAGTGGTAGTGACTGGTTATAGTTATAGTAGCTGTAGTGTCTACAGTAGTAATGGTAGTGACTGGTTATAGTTATAGTAGTGGTGGTGACTGGTTATAGTTATAGTAGTGGTAGTGACTGGTTATAGTTATAGTAGTGGTAGTGACTGGTTATAGTTATAGTAATGGTAGTGACTGGTTATAGTTATAGTAGTGGTAGTGACTGGTTATAGTTATAGTAGTGGTAGTGACTGGTTATAGTTATAGTAGTGGTAGTGACTGGTTATAGTTATAGTAGTGGTAGTGACTGGTTATAGTTATAGTAGTGGTAGTGACTGGTTATAGTTATAGTAATGGTGGTGACTGGTTATAGTTATAGTAGTGGTAGTGACTGGTTATAGTTATAGTAGTGGTAGTGACTGGTTATAGTTATAGTAATGGTGGTGACTGGTTATAGTTATAGTAGTGGTAGTGACTGGTTATAGTTATAGTAGTGGTAGTGACTGGTTATAGTTATAGTAATGGTGGTGACTGGTTATAGTTGAAAAAGTAGGTAGATGAAAAGATTGATTGATTGATTGATTGATTGATTGATTGATTGATTGATAGGCTAGGATAGCTTGAATATGTGAAAGTTGGTTTGGTGTCTCTAGCTTGAAGGGTTCACGAGTTACACTTTTTGTTGGTGGGTATTATATGCTAATTTATGCACATTTAAGTAGTTATAATTTATTGTGCAGACCACAGCTAGACCATAGCTAGTGCAAACCAGAGCTATTTAGCTATGCCCAGGACCAGAGCTTGACCAGAGCTGTTGTTGTGTTCAGTAGTTATGGCCAGTGTTGTGTTCAGTAGTTATGGCCAGTGTTCTAGTCAGTAGTTATGGCCAGTGTTGTAGTCAATAGTTATGGCCAGTGTTGTGTTCAGTAGTTATGGCCAGTGTTGTAGTCAATAGTTATGGCCAGTGTTCTAGTCAGTAGTTATGGCCAGTGTTGTAGTCAATAGTTGTGGTCAGTGTTGTAGTCAGTTGTTGTGGTCAGTGTTGTAGTCAGTAGTTATGGCCAGTGTTGTGTTCAGTAGTTATGGCCAGTGTTGTAGTCAGTAGTTATGGCCAGTGTTGTAGTCAGTAGTTATGGCCAGTGTTGTAGTCAGTTGTTGTGTAGGTGTGTGGTTGTGTTCTTTGGGCCCTACAGTATGGACCTGGTCAGTAGTTGTAGTCAGTAGTTGTGTGGCTGTGGTCAGTAGTTGAGGTCAGTAGTTGTGTGGCTGTGGTCAGTAGTTGTGTAGTTGAGGTCAGTAGTTGTGGTCAGTAGTTGAAGTCAGTAGTTTAGGTCAATAGTTGTGGTCAGTAGTTGAGGTCAGTAGTTGTGGTCAGTAGTTGAGATCAGTAGTTGTGATCAATAGTTGTGGTCAGTAGTTGTAGTCAGTAGTTGTGTGGCTGTGGTCAGTAGTTGTGGCTGTGGTCAGTAGTTGTGGCTGTGGTAAATAGTTGTGGTCAGTAGTTGTGGCTGTGGTAAATAGTTGTGGTCAGTAGTTGAGGTCAGTAGTTGAGGTCAGTAGTTGTGGTCAGTAGTTGAAGTCAGTAGTTTAGGTCAATAGTTGTGGTCAGTAGTTGAGGTCAGTAGTTGTGGTCAGTAGTTGAGGTCAGTAGTTGAGGTCAGTAGTTGTGTGGCTGTGGTCAGTAGTTGTGGTCAGTAGTTGTGGTCAGTAGTTGAGGTCAGTAGTTGTGGTCAGTAGTTGTTGTCAGTAGGTGTGGTCAGTAGTTGAGGTCAGTAGTTGTGGTCAGTAGTTGTGGTCAGTAGTTGTGGTCAGTAGTTGTGGTCAGTAGTTGAGGTCAGTAGTTGAGTTCAGTTGTTGTGGTCAGTAGTTTTGTAGTGGTGATCAGTAGTTGTGGTCAGTAGTTGAGGTCAGTAGTTGTGGTCAGTAGTTGTGGTCAGTAGTTGTGGTCAGTAGTTGTGGTCAGTAGTTGAGGTCAGTAGTTGAGTTCAGTAGTTGAGGTCAGTAGTTGTGGTCAGTAGTTGTGGTCAGTAGTTGAGGTCAGTAGTTGAGGTCAGTAGTTGTGGTCAGTAGTTGAGGTCAGTAGTTGAGTTCAGTAGTTGAGGTCAGTAGTTGAGTTCAGTTGTTGTGGTCAGTAGTTGTGGTCAGCTGTGGCCAGTAGTTTTGTAGTGGTGATCAGTAGTTGTGATCAGTAGTTGTGGTTTAGTAGTTGTGGTCAGTAGTTGTGGTTTAGTAGTTGTGGTTTAGTAGTTGTGGTTTAGTAGTTGTGTTCAGTAGTTGTGGTCAGTAGTTGTGGTGGTGGTCAGTAGTGGTGTGGTTGTGGTCAGTAGTTGTGGTTAGTAGTTGTGGTGGTGGTCAGTAGTTGTGTGGTTGTGGTCAGTGTCTAAACTACAGTTGTTGCGTGTGAAAACTGAAAGAAGTGCGATGAGAAGTGATCAGGTGAAATTTGAAGTGAGTGAATGGAGACAGCTTTGCTCTATCCAATCAGAGCAGCAGGATCAACGTACAGCCCACCCTTCTCTTTACAGACAGGCAAACTAGCCAGTTGAGTTATTAAGATCACAGGAAGCGATTCTGAGAAGGAGGACGCAGCCAGTGAGCATTAGAAATCTTCTGTGTATCGTTCCAGGGCGTCCAGACCGGGGAACCATTTGAAATCTTTGTATCATTCCAGGTCATGTCATAATGTCATTATTTTGGTAGATACTTCTCCCTATTAGCTGAAATCTTATTTTTTCAAAGCCATTTTCGCTGTCGCGCTAGCTGTTCGGTCTGAAACAGATTCAGAAATCATGGGAATTTGTTGTGATATGAAGATGTTGTCTCCCTCCTTGGCACGTGTTGCTAGGCAACCACCCTGCAGTTGCCTTGGCAGGCCTGCTCCCTCCATGGCTAAAGCCAGTGTAAGAAACATGCTAACAAACGTTTGTGCTATGAAACTAAATAAATACTGCACTCTGACCCACAAATCCTCTTTGCTTGATTCATGATAGTGTTAGACAAACCAAGGAAAGTGAACTTCAAAAACATGATTTAGTTTTATTGGAATTTGCAGCTATTGTCGGTAAGTAATGAATCTGCTAGCTTCTGACATCAATCAATTAATCAATCAATCAATCAAATGTTATTTATAAAGCCCTTTTTACATCAGCAGATGTCACAAAGTGCTATACAGAAACCCAGCCTAAAACCCCAAACAGCAAGCGATGCAGATGTAGAAGCACAGTGGCTAGGAAAAACTCCCTAGAAAGGCAGGAACCTAGGAAGAAACCTAGAGAGGAACCAGGCTCTGAGGGGTGGCCAGTCCTATTCTGGCTGCCGGGTGGAGATTATAACAGTACATGGCCAAGATGTTCAAACGTTCAGCTGTTCCCTTTGTTGATGATGCTTACTATGCATTACGTTTGAACCAAAAGATTACATGTTACAAAGATTAAATTAAATGGAAATAATGAACAGTGCCTTCAGAAAGTATTCAAATCCCTTGTCACGGTACTGATGTGGATGTGGTGGTGAAGTCAGGCGCAGGACACAGCGGATAGACGACTTTACTGAAGTATTTGAACAATATACAAAAATAAATGGCCTCGAAACAACGGAGGCGAACTGATACGCGAATTGCGTAAAACACTCATAAACAAAAGTACCGAACCTCACAACAAAACGACAGGCGGACAATAACACACAACTACCAAACATAACACAGGGAAACTTATAGGTGACATAATCAGGACAGAATACGAAACAAGTGCACAAAACTAGACATGACCAAACAAACATCGAAAACATCAAACGGTGGCAGCTAGTACTCCGGGGACGACAAACGCCGAAGCCTGCCCGAACAAGGAGGAGGAGCAGCCTCGGCGGTATTCGTGACAGTACCCCCCCCTTGACGCGCGGCTCCAGCCTCGGGGACGGCCTGGAGGACGCGGAGCAGGGCGCGTGGGATGGTTACGGTGGAACTCCGTCAGGAGGGAGGGATCTAAGATGTCCCTCCTAGGCACCCAGCACCGTTCCTCCAGACCGTACCCATCCCACTCCACGAGATATTGTAGACCCCCCATCCGACGTCTCGAATCCACGATGGACCGGACTGAGTACGCCGGAGCCCCCTCGATGTCCAGTGGGGGCGGAGGAGTCTCTCTTATCTCACTGTCCTGGAGTGGACCAGCTACCACCGGCCTGAGGAGAGACACATGGAACGAGGGGTTAATGTGATAATCATTAGGCAGTTGTAACTTGTAGCATACCTCGTACAATCTCCTCAGGACTTTAAATGGCCCCACAAACCGCCGACCCAGCTTCTGGCAGGGCAGGCGAAGGGGCAGGTTTCGAGTCGAGAGCCAGACTCGATCTCCAGGTGCGTACACTGGACCCTCACTGCGGTGGAGATCGGCGCTCGCCTTCTGTCTACGGATAGCCCGCTGCAGATGGACGTGTGCAGCGTTCCACGTCTCCTCCGAGCGCCGAAACCACTCATCCACTGCAGGAGCCTCGATCTGGCTCTGATGCCATGGTGCCAGAACCGGCTGATACCCTAACACACACTGGAAAGGGGTCAGGTTAGTAGAGGAGTGGCGAAGAGAGTTCTGGGCAATCTCTGCCCAAGGGATATAACCCGACCACTCCTCCTGCCGGTCCTGGCAATACGATCTCAGAAACCTGCCCACATCCTGGTTCACTCTCTCCACCTGCCCATTACTCTCAGGGTGAAAACCCGAGGTAAGGCTAACCGAGACCCCCTCCAGACCTCCAGACTCTAGAGGTGAATTGGGGACCTCGATCGGACACTATATCCTCGGGAACCCCGTAGTGCCGGAAGACGTGGGTAAACAAAGCCTCAGCGGTCTGTAGGGCAGTAGGGAGACCCGGCATTGGGATGAGACAACAGGCCTTAGAGAACCGATCCACAATGACCAGAATAGTGGTATTCCCCTGGGAGGGGGGTAGGTCAGTGACAAAGTCTACCGAGAGGTGAGACCACGGCCGTTGTGGAACGGGCAGGGGCTGTAACTTCCCCCTGGGCAGGTGTCTAGGCGCCTTACACTGAGCGCACACTGAGCAGGAGGAGACATAAACCCTCACGTCCCTAGCCAATGTTGGCCACCAGTACTTAACACTAAGGCAGTGCACTGTCCGGCCAATACCTGGATGTCCAGAGGAGGATGACGTGTGAGCCCAATATATGAGACGATCGCGGATCTCGAACGGCACGTACGTCCGCCCCACTGGACACTCCGGAGGAGTAGGGTCGGTGCGTAACGCCCGCTCAATTTCCGCATCGATCTCCCACACCACCGGTGCCACCAGACAAGACTCTGGCAGTATGGGAGTGGGCTCAATGGACCTCTCCTCTGTGTCATACCACCGGGACAGGGCGTCTGCCTTACCGTTCTGGGACCCTGGGATGTAAGTAAGCTTAAAAACAAACCTGGTCAGAAACATGTTCCACCTAGCCTGACGAGGGTTCAGTGTCCTAGCTGCCCGTATGTACTCCAGGTTACGATGGTCAGTCAGAATGAGAAAAGGGTGTTGAGCCCCCTCAAGCCAATGCCTCCACACCTTTAGGGCCTGAACTACGGCTAGCAGCTTCCTGTCCCCTACGTCATAATTTCGTTCCGTCGGGCTGAGCTTTTTAGAATAAAAAGCGCAGGGCCGGAGTTTAGGAGGCGTGCCTGAGCGTTGAGACAATACTGCCCCAATACCGGCCTCTGACGCGTCCACCTCCACTTGGAACGCTAAAGCGGGGTCCGGATGCGCCAGCACCGGAGCCGAGGTGAACAGGTTCTTCAGTTTATCAAACGCCCTGCCCGCCTCAGCCGACCACTGCAAACGCACCGGGCCCCCCTTCAGCAGGGAAGTGATGGGAGCTGCCACCTGTCCAAAACCCCGGATAAACCTCCGGTAGTAATTGGCAAAACCCAAAAACCATTGCACCTCTTTAACAGTGGTTGGAGTCTGCCAATTACGCACGGCTGACACACGGTCAATCTCCATCTCCACCCCTGACGCGGACAACCGATGACCCAAGAAGGAGATGGACTCCTGGAAAAACAGACATTTCTCTGCCTTGACATACAAGTCATGCTCCAACAGCCTACCCAACACTCGGCGTACCAGGGCTACATGTCGGCTCGTGTAGAAGAGTACACTAGAATGTCGTCAATGTACACGACCACACCCTGCCCATGCAAGTCCCGGAAGATCTCGTCCACAAAGGATTGGAAGACTGAAGGAGCATTCATTAACCCGTATGGCATGATGAGATACTCATAATGACCCGAGGTGGTACTAAATGCTGTCTTCCATTCATCTCCCTCCCTAATGCGCACCAAGTTGTAAGCGCTCCTGAGAACCAGTTTTGTGAAGAAACGCGCTCCGCGTAATGATTCCGTCATACTCGCAATCAGAGGAAGAGGATAACTGTATTTAACAGTGATCTGATTGAGATTACGGTAATCAATACACGGGCGCAACCCTCCATCCTTTTTCTTCACAAAAAAGAAACTCGAGGACACAGGGGAAGTGGAGGGCCGTATGTATCCCTGTCTCAGAGACTCGGCTATGTATGTCTCCATAGCCGCCGTCTCCTCTTGAGACAAGGGATACACATGGCTCCGCGGAAGTGCCGCACCCGCCAGGAGGTCTATCGCACAATCTCCCCGTCTATGAGGTGGCAATCGCGTCGCCCTAGTCTTGCTGAACACGAGTGCCAAATCCTCATACTCGGGGGGAATGTGCATTGCGGGCACCTGGTTCGGACTCTCCACCGTGGTCGCCCCTACGGAAACACCTAAACATCGCCCGACACACTGGTTGGACCACTCCTTGAGAGCCCTCTGTTGCCACGAAATGGTGGGGTCATGGGCGATTAACCAAGGAAGCCCCAGTACCACGGGATACGCAGGAGAGTCGATCAGATACAACTGAATAATCTCTTCATGACCCCCCTGCGTCCTCATCTTAAGTGGCGCTGTGACCTCCCTAATCAACCCAGATCCCAACAGACGGCTATCTAGGGCATGGATAGGGAAGGGTGCATAAACAGGCAGGAGGGGAATCTTCACACAAAAATTACGATCAATGAAATACCCAGCTGCGCCTGAATCGACTAGCGCCTTATGCTGGGACTGAGATGCAACCTGAGGAAATACTACAGGTATACAAAAGTGAACAACAGAGAGCTCTGGGTGAGTGGGGCGCCTACTCACCTGGAATGACTCCCCAGTGCGCAACCTGTTGCCTCGAACCCCTGGAGACCCTCCCCAGCACCTAGCCGCAGTGTGTCCTCTACGACCACAGTTGGTGCAGGGGACGGCCTCCCTCGGAATCTCTCTCCTCCTCTCTCTAGCGCCAGCACCCCTGAGCACCATAGGGCTCGGCTCGGAGGTGCTGGGGGATGGAATGGACGGCCCCAACTCTGGACGTCCGCGGGTGGCCAGCAGGGTATCCAGACGGATTGACATGTCCACCAACTGGTCGTAGGTTAGATTGGTGTCCCTGCAGGCCAACTCTCGTCGAACGTCCTCACGCAGGCTACACCGATAGTGGTCGATGAGGGCCCTCTCATTCCACCCCGCATCCGCCGCTAGAGTCCGTAAGTCCAGGGCGAACTCCTGTGCGCTCCTCTTCCCCTGTCGAAGGTGGAACAGACGCTCCCCCACCGCTTTACCCTCAGGGGGATGATCGAAAACAGCCCTGAAGCGGCAGGAGAACTCCGCGTAGCTGATGGTGGCGGCGTCTATTCCCCTCCATTCAGCATTGGCCCACTCCAACGCCTTGCCGGAGAGACAGGAGATGAGGGCGGAAACGCTCTCGTATCCCGAGGGCGCCGGGTGTATGGTTGCCAGGTAGAGTTCCACTTGAAGGAGGAACCCCTGACACCCGGCTGCGGTGCCATCATATGCCCTCGGGAGCGAGAGCCGAATACCACTGGACTCCGGAGCTGGTATGGTGGAGCTGACCGATGGTGGTGGTACGGTAGGAGGAGGTGTGGGCAAGCCTCCTCTCTCCCATCGGCGCAGGGTGTTCATTACTTCTTGCATGGCGGATCCGAGTTGCTGGATCCTGGCGTCCTGGTAGCTGACCCGATCCTCCAGCGACTCGGTTGCTCCTGCTGACTCCATAGTAATTGGTGTGTTGTTCTGTCACGGTACTGATCTGCCCGAACAAGGAGGAGGAGCAGCCTCGGCAGTATTCGTGACATCCCTTTACTTTTTCCACATTTTGTGGTGTTACAGCCCGAATTTAAAATAATTGATTACATTGGGATTTGTGACACACAATACCCCATAATGTCAAAGTGGAATTTTGATAATATAAATTAATACAAAATTAAAAGCCGAAATGTCTCGTATCAATAAGTATTCAACCCCTTTGTTATGGCAAGCCTAATTAAGTTCAGTAGTAAAAATGTGTTTAACAAATTGCATGAGTTGCAAAGACTCATTCTGTGTTAAATAATAGTAGTTAACATGATTTTTGAATGACTATCCCATCTCTGTACCCCACACACACAGTTTAATGGCTGTGATAGGAGAAAACTGAGGATGGATCAACAACATTGTAGTTAATAGAAGGAATCCTGTACAGAATAAACATATTCCAAAACATGTATCCTGTTTGCAACAAGGCACTAAAGTAAAACTGCAAAAAATGTGGCAAAGAAATTAACTTTATGTCCTGAATACAAAGCGTTATGTTTGGGACAAATCCAACACATCACATCACTGAGTACCACTCTGCATACAGTGGTGAAAAAAAGTATTTAGTCAGCCACCAATTGTGCAAGTTCTCCCACATAAAAAGATGAGAGAGGCCTGTAATTTTCATCATAGGTACACGTCAACTATGACAGACAAAATGAGAAGAAAAAAATCACATTGTAGGATTTTTAATGAATTTATTTGCAAATTATGGTGGAAAATAAGTATTTGGTCAATAACAAAAGTTTCTCAATACTTTGTTATATACCCTTTGTTGGCAATGACACAGGTCAAACGTTTTCTGTAAGTCTTCACAAGGTTTTCACACACTGTTGCTGGTATTTTGGCCCATTCCTCCATGCAGATCTCCTCTAGAGCAGTGATGTTTTGGGGCTGTCGCTGGGCAACACGGACTTTCAACTCCCTCCAAAGATTTTCTATGGGGTTGAGATCTGGAGACTGGCTAGGCCACTCCAGGACCTTGAAATGCTTCTTACGAAGCCACTCCTTCGTTGCCCGGGCAGTGTGTTTGGGATCATTGTCATGCTGAAAGACCCAGCCACGTTTCATCTTCAATGCCCTTGCTGATGGAAGGAGGTTTTCACTCAAAATCTCACGATACATGGCCCCATTCATTCTTTTCTTTACACGGATCAGTCATCCTGGTCCTTTGCAGAAAAACAGCCCCAAAGCATGATGTTTCCACCCCCATGCTTCACAGTAGGTATGGTGTTCTTTGGATGCAACTCAGCATTCTTTGTCCTCCAAACACGACGAGTTGAGTTTTTACCAAAAAGTTCTATTTTGGTTTCATCTGACCATATGACATTCTCCCAATCCTCTTCTGGATCATCCAAATGCACTCTAGTAAACTTCAGACGGGCCTGGACATGTACTGGCTTAAGCAGGGGGACACATCTGGCACTGCAGGATTTGAGTCCCTGGCGGCGTAGTGTGTTACTGATGGTAGGCTTTGTTACTTTGGTCCCAGCTCTCTGCAGGTCATTCACTAGGTCCCCCCGTGTGGTTCTGGGATTTTTGCTCACCGTTCTTGTGATCATTTTGACCCCACGGGGTGAGATCTTGCGTGGAGCCCCAGATCGAGGGAGATTATCAGTGGTCTTGTATGTCTTCCATTTCCTAATAATTGCTCCCACAGTTGATTTCTTCAAACCAAGCTGCTTACCTATTGCAGATTCAGTCTTCCCAGCCTGGTGCAGGTCTACAGTTTTGTTTCTGGTGTCCTTTGACAGCTCTTTGGTCTTGGCCATAGTGGAGTTTGGAGTGTGACTGTTTGAGGTTGTGGACAGGTGTCTTTTATACTGATAACAAGTTCAAACAGGTGACATTAATACAGGTAACGAGTGGAGGACAGAGGAGCCTCTTAAAGAAGAAGTTACAGGTCTGTGAGAGCCAGAAATCTTGCTTGTTTGTAGGTGACCAAATACTTATTTACCACCATAATTTGCAAATAAATTCATAAAAAATCCTACAATGTGATTTTCTGGATTTTTTTCTCCTCAATTTGTCTGTCATAGTTGACGTGTACCTATGATGAAAATTACAGGCCTCTCTCATCTTTTTAAGTCGGAGAACTTGCACAATTGGTGGCTGACTAAATCCTTTTTTCCCCACTGTATTTTCAAGCATGGTGGTGGCTGCATCATGTTATGGGTATGCTTGTCATCGGCAAGGACTAGGGAGTTTTTTAGGATAAAAAGAAATGGAATGGAGCTAAGCACAGGCAAAATCCTAGAGGAAAACCTGCTTGTCTACTTTCCAACAGACACTGGGAGAGGAATTCACCTTTCAGCAGGACAATAACCTAAAACACAAGGCCAAATATACACTGGAGTTGCTTACCAAGAAGACAGTGAATGTTCCTTCGTGGCCGAGTTACAGTTTTGACTTAAATCGGCATGAAAATCTATGGCATGACATGACAATGGCTGTCTAGCAATGATCAACAACCAACTTGACAGAGCTTGAAGAATTTAAAAAACAAAAATGGGCAAATGTTGCACAATCCAGGTGTGCAAAGCTCTTAGAGATTTACCCAGAAAGACTCACAGCTGTAATCGCCGCCAAATATGCTTCTACAAAGTATTGACTTAGGGGTGTGAATACTTATGTAAATTAGATATTTCTGTATTTCATTTTCAATACATTTGCTAAAATTCACTTTGTCATTATTCAGTATTATGTGTAGATACGTGATAAAAAAAATATATTAAATCAATTTTGAATTCAGACTGTAACACAACAAAGTGTGGAATAAGTCAAGGAGTTGTTACAGGCTTTGGTTTTTCCACTTATATTTCGAGGTTGGACGTTAGCACGTGGGGCGCAACGATTGGACGTTAGCACGTGGGGCGCACCGATTGGGCGTTAGCATGTGGGGCGCACCGATTGGACGTTAGCATGTGGGGCGCACCGATTGGTGTCACCTCGTTGGTCAGTATATGTTTCACCTGTGCTGGCTTCTCCATCTCGTTAGTGGGAAGGTGTTTCACCTGTGCTGGCTTCTCCATCTCGTTAGTGGGAAGGTGTTTCACCTGTGCTGGCTTCTCCATCTCGTTAGTGGGAAGGTGTTACACCTGTGCTGGCTTCTCCATCTCGTTAATGGGAAGGTGTTTCACCTGTGCTGGCTTCTCCATCTCGTTAGTGGGAAGGTGTTTCACCTGTGCTGGCTTCTCCATCTCGTTAGTGGGAAGGTGTTTCACCTGTGCTGGCTTCTCCATCTCGTTAGTGGGAAGGTGTTTCACCTGTGCTGGCTTCTCCATCTCGTTAGTGGGAAGGTGTTTCACCTGTGCTGGCTTCTCCATCTCGTTAGTGGGAAGGTGTTTCACCTGTGCTGGCCTAGGTGCTATTTAATAGTGGCTGGACCAGTCAAATCAAATCAAAATCAAATTTTATTGGCCACATGCGCCGAATACAACAGGTGCAGACATTACAGTGAAATGCTTACTTACAGCCCTTAACCAACAGTGCATTTATTTTTAATAAAAAGTAGAATAAAACAAAAAAAGTGTTGAGAAAAAAAGTAAAATAAAATAATAATAATAAAAGAACAGTAGGGGGGCTATATATACAGGGGGGTAAATAATAATAATATGCCTTTTAGCAGACGCTTTTATCCAAAGCGACTTACAGTCATGCGTGCATACATTTTTTTTGTGTGTATGGGTGGTCCCGGGGATCGAACCCACTACCTTGGCGTTACAAGCGCCGTGCTCTACCAGCTGAGCTACAGAGGACCACGAGGGTACCGGTGCAGAGTCAATGTGCGGGGGCACCGGCTAGTTGAGGTAGTTGAAGTAATATGTACATGTGGGTAGAGTTAAAGTGACTATGCATAAATAATTAACAGAGTAGAAGCAGCGTAAAAAGATGGGGTGGGGGGGGCAGTGCAAATAGTCTGGGTAGCCATGATTAGCTGTTCAGGAGTCGTATGGCTTGGGGGTAGAAGCTGTTGAGAAGTCTTTTGGACCTAGACTTGGCACTCCGGTACCGCTTGCTATGCGGTAGCAGAGAGAACAGTCTATGACTAGGGTGGCTGGAGTCTTTGACAATTTTGAGGGCCTTCCTTTGACACCGCCTGGTATAGAGGTCCTGAATGGCAGGACGCTTGGCCCCAGTGATGTACTGGGCCGTACGCACTACCCTCTGTTTTGCCTTACGGTCGGAGGCCAAGCAATTGCCATACCAGGCGGTGATGCAACCAGTCAGGATGCTCTCGATGGTGCAGCTGAATAACTTTTTGAGGATCTGAGGACCCATGCCAAATCTTTTCAGTCTCCTAAGGGGGAATAGGCTTTGTCGTGCCCTCTTCACGACTGTCTTGGTGTGTTTGGACCATGATAGTTCGTTGGTGATGTGGACACCAAGGAACTTGCTCTCAACCCAGTGCTCCAGTTGTCTTGATAGATGTGGAGGGTCAACACCTTTAGTTGGCGCTCCCTATTTGATTTCTAAAAGAACATTCCTTTATCTGATCTTCCCTGGTTTTGTTATGCTCCACTTTTTGGTTTGCTTCCTGTCTTTAAGTTTGGTGTGGGTTTTCATTTTGTTAGCCTCTTCTTGGGCAAATTTAGTGAGCGCTCATGGAGGGTGTCTTTTAGATCCCAGTTGTTGTTGCTAGTCAACTTCCAGTGGACACCCCCATAGTGTCTTTCAGCTCTCCTAAAACCCCAGCTGTTTGGTTTTGACCCCCCATAGTGTCTTTCAGCTCTCCTAAAACCCCAGCTGTTTGGTTTTGACCCCCCATAGTGTCTTTCAGCTCTCCTAAAACCCCAGCTGTTTGGTTTTGACCCCCCATAGTGTCTTTCAGCTCTCCTAAAACCCCAGCTGTTTGGTTTTGGTTGCTGTCTGTGACTGTTTGTTAGTTCCCCTTTCTGTTTGAGCGACAATGTTTTGGTTTTCTTGCTGCGGAATGTAACAGGGTATGAATACTTTCTGTATATGAAATGAAATAATAATGAATGTTGATGTTAATACTATGTACAATATCTAATCTTGTTGCAATATGATAATGAAAACAATAATATAATATACTCAATATGGTGTAAACTGTTGTCTTTTAACAGTTTCACTCAATTCATTCTCATCACCCTAATAATTACGACACACCCCTCACTATTGTCATTGGTTGCACTAATTGCACTGTTTGTCTACATGACCTGGTTCAAGACACATCACTGTGTCTTTGACATCAAGAAGGCACAGCGATGGTGAAACATTGGTGTTTTACCCAATACATTACTGGGAGCTTGTATATAGAGTGAGCGACTATCCTTATTTTTCCTACAGTTTACTGCCAGAACCTCTACCAACCTCATCAGCTGATCACAACCTAAAAAAAAACAAAAGCAAGAAAAATAAAAACAATGAATGGAGTCGACATCTATTCATTACTTAGCTATAGAGAAGATGTGATCAGATGGTATTGGTCTGTTTACTACTTAGCTATAGAGATCAGGTGTGTGTGTGTGTGTGTGTGTGTGTGTGTGTCTGTGTGTGTGTGTGTGTGTGTGTGTGTCTGTGTGTGTGTGTGTGTGTGTGTGTGTGTGTGTGTGTGTGTGTGTGTGTGTGTGTGTGTGTGTGTGTGTGTGTGTGTGTGTGTGTGTGTGTGTGTGTGTGTGTGTGTGTGTGTATGATATCCCAGGGCTCTGAAGCAAGGTAGAAAGCTCGCAGTGTCAGTTAGCTGACGTGACCTCACACTCCTAGGGAGTTACATCAGCCATCACACACACACACACACACACACACACACACACACACACACACACACACACACACACACAGAGGCACAGATACTTGCAGACACACACACATGCTCCCTCCCTCCAGGGTAAGACACAACCCCCATGGAGAAGTATTAGAGGTGTCAATTGTGTTTAGCCACCCTGTGAGATATCCTCCTTCCACCATATCGTTTCCTGTCTTCATATTCATTCTGTCTTTTGTTAGCTTAATGTGTATTTACTGATTGATTTTTGCTGCTTGAGAGTTAGTGTTATTGCTTGGATAACCTTATCTACTATTATTGCTGTGTCTTTATGTGTGCTGTGCAGAACACTGGAAGAATCATTGAAATGTTTGTTTAACAATGTGTCACTTAATCCAGTAAGGCCAAGGACAGACAGCAAACTCCAACTAACCAAAGCCAAGGACAGACAGTAAACTCCAACTAACCGAAGCCAAGGACAGACAGTAAACTCCAACTAACCGAAGCCAAGGACAGACAGTAAACTCCAACTAACCGAAGCCAAGGACAGACAGTAAACTCCAACTAACCAAAGCCAAGGACAGACAGCAAACTCCAACTAACCAAAGCCAAGGACAGACAGTAAACCAACTAACCAAAGCCAAGGACAGACAGTAAACTCCAACTAACCGAAGCCAAGGACAGACAGTAAACTCCAACTAACCGAAGCCAAGGACAGACAGTAAACTCCAACTAACCAAAGCCAAGGACAGACAGCAAACTCCAACTAACCAAAGCCAAGGACAGACAGTAAACCAACTAACCAAAGCCAAGGACAGACAGTAAACTCCAACTAACCGAAGCCAAGGACAGACAGTAAACTCCAACTAACCAAAGCCAAGGACAGACAGCAAACTCCAACTAACCAAAGCCAAGGACAGACAGTAAACTCCAACTAACCAAAGCCAAGGACAGACAGCAAACTCCAACTAACCAAAGCCAAGGACAGACAGCAAACTCCAACTAACCGAAGCCAAGGACAGACAGTAAACCAACTAACCGAAGCCAAGGACAGACAGTAAACTCCAACTAACCGAAGCCAAGGACAGACAGTAAACTCCAACTAACCAAAGCCAAGGACAGACAGCAAACTCCAACTAACCAAAGCCAAGGACAGACAGCAAACTCCAACTAACCGAAGCCAAGGACAGACAGTAAACCAACTAACCGAAGCCAAGGACAGACAGTAAACTCCAACTAACCGAAGCCAAGGACAGACAGTAAACTCCAACTAACCGAGCCAAGCACAGACAGTAAACTCCAACTAACCGAAGCCAAGGACAGACAGTAAATTCCAACTAACGCCAAGGACAGACAGTAAACGCAACTAACCTGCCAAGGACAGACAGCAAACTCCAACTAACCGAAGCCAAGGACAGACAGTAAACTCCAACTAACCGAAGCCAAGGACAGACAGTAAACTCCAACTAACCGACACCAAGGACAAACAGTAAACCAACTAACCGAAGCCAAGGACAGACAGTAAACCAACTAACCGAAGCCAGGACAGACAGTAAACTCCAACTAACGAGCCAGGACAGACAGTAAACCAACTAACCGAAGCCAAGGACAGACAGTAAACTCCAACTAACCGAAGCCAAGGACAGACAGTAAACCAACTAACCGAAGCCAAGGACAGACAGTAAACTCCAACTAACCGAAGCCAAGGACAGACAGTAAACTCCAACTAACCGAAGCCAAGGACAGACAGTAAACTCCAACTAACCGAAGCCAAGGACAGACAGTAAACTCCAACTAACCGAAGCCAAGGACAGACAGCAAACTCCAACTAACCGAAGCCAAGGACAGACAGTAAACTCCAACTAACCGAAGCCAAGGACAGACAGTAAACTCCAACTAACCGACACCAAGGACAAACAGTAAACCAACTAACCGAAGCCAAGGACAGACAGTAAACCAACTAACCGAAGCCAAGGACAGACAGTAAACTCCAACTAACCGAAGCCAAGGACAGACAGTAAACCAACTAACCGAAGCCAAGGACAGACAGTAAACTCCAACTAACCGAAGCCAAGGACAGACAGTAAACCAACTAACCGAAGCCAAGGACAGACAGTAAACTCCAACTAACCGAAGCCAAGGACAGACAGTAAACCAACTAACCGAAGCCCTTTGTAGCTCAGTTGGTAGAGCATGGTGCTTGCAACGCCAGGGTTGGGACGCACCCTAGTCTCTCCTAATAGAAGTTACAATGTGTGTGTGAGTGCGTGTATCAAATCAAATCAAATTTTATTTGCCACATGCGCCGAATACAACAGGTGTAGACATTACAATGAAATGCTTACTTACAAGCCCTTAACCAACAATGCATTTTTGAAAGATTTTTTTTTTTTTTATGTGTTAAGAAAAAGAAATAAAAGCAAATAACTAAACAGCAGCAGTAAGATAAAATAACAGTAGGGAGGCTATATACAGGAGGGTACAAGTGCAGAGTCAATGTGTGGGGGCACCGGCTAGTCGAGGTAATTGAGGTAATATGTACATGTGGGTAGAGTTAAAGTGACTATGCATAAATAATAAACAGAGTAGCAGCAGCATAAAAGAAGGCAATGCAAATAGTCCGGGTAGCAATGATTAGCTGTTCAGGAGTCGTATGGCTTGGGGGTAGAAGCTGTTGAGAAGTCTTTTGGACCTAGACTTGGCACTCCGGTACCGCTTGCTATGCGGTAGCAGAGAGAACAGTCTATGACTAGGGTGGCTGGAGTCTTTGACAATTTTGAGGGCCTTCCTCTGACACCGCCTGATATAGAGGTCCTGGATGGCAGGAAGCTTGGCCCCAGTGATGTACTGGGCCGTACGCATTACCCTCTGTAGTGCCTTGCGGTCGGAGGCCGAGCAGTTGCCATACCAGGCGGTGATGCAACCAGTCAGGATGCTCTCGATGGTGCAGCTGAATAACTTTTTGAGGATTTGAGGACCCATGCCAAATCTTTTCAGTCTCCTGAGGGGGAATAGGCTTTGTTGCGCCCTCTTCACAACTCTCTTGGTGTGTTTGGACCATGATAGTTCGTTGGTGATGTGGACACCAAGGCACTTGAAGCTCACAACCTGCTCCACTACAGCCCCGTCAATGAGAATGGGGGCGTGCTCAGTCCTCTTTTTTTTCCTGTAGTCCACAATCATCTCCTTTGTCTTGATCACATTGAGTAAGAGCTTGTTATCCTGGCACCACACGGCCAGGTCTCGGATCAGGCCTACCACTGTTGTGTCGTCAGCAAACTTAATGATGGTGTTGGAGTCGTGCCTGGCCATGCAGTCATGGGTGAACAGGGAGTACAGGAGGGAACTGAGCACACACACCTGAGGGGCCCCCGTGTTGAGGATCAGCATGGCAGATATGTTGTTACCTACCCTTACCCCTGGGGTCGGCCTGTCAGGAAGTCCAGGATCCAGTTGCAGAGGGAGGTGTTTAGTCCTCTGTAGCTCAATTTGTAGAGCAATTGCGCTTGTAACGCCAGGGTAGTGGGTTTGATCCCCGGGACCACCCATACGTAAAAATATATGCACACATGACTGTAAGTCGCTTTGGATAAAAGTGTCTGCTAAATGGCATATTATTATTATTATTATTATAGTCCCAGGATCCTTAGCTTAGTAATGAGCTTTGTGGGCACTATGGTGTTGAACGCTGAGCTGTAGTTAATGAACAGCATTCTCACGTAGGTGTTCCTCTTGTCCAGGTGGGAAAGGGCAGTGTGGAGTGCAATAGAGATTGCATCATCTGTGGATCTGTTGGGGCGGTATGCAAATTGGAGTGGGTCTAGGGTTTCTGGGATAATGGTGTTGATGTGAGCCATGACCAGCCTTTTAAAAGCACTTCATGGCTACAGACGTGAGTGCTACGGGTCGGTAGTCATTTAGGCAGGTTATCTACCTCTTTAAGGAATACCTGGAAGAGTATAACAGTAATCCTTCTATAGATGAAAACTCTCTTGGTAGATAGTGGGTCTACAGCTTATCATGAGATAGTCTACCTCAGGCGAGCAAAACCTCCAGACTTCATTTTACATTTACATTTTAGTCATTTAGCAGACGCTCTTATCCAGAGCGACTTACAGTTAGTGAATACATATTTTTTTTATACTGACCCCCCGTGGGAATCGAACCCACAACCCTGGCGTTGCAAACGCCATGCTCTATCAACTGAGCTACATCCCTGCCGGCCATTCCGGCCATTCCCTCCCCTACACTGGACGACGCTGGGCCAATTGTGCGCCGCCCATGAGTCTCCCGGTCGCGGCCGGCTGCGACAGAGCCTGGATTCGAACCAGGATCTCTAGTGGCACAGTTAGCACTGCGATGCAGTGCCTTAGACCACTGCACCACTACCTCCACCAAAATCTCGATGAGAATGGGGGCGTGCTCAGTCCTCTTTTTTTTCCTGTAGTCCACAATCATCTCCTTTGTCTTGGTCACGTTGAGGGAGAGGTTGTTATCCTGGCACCACACGGCCAGGTCTCTGACCTCTACCAATACATCCAGCTACCTATCTACATGTAGCCCTGTTGACCTGTCTGAAGCGTGGGTCCTACCTATCTACATGTAGCCCTGATGACCTGTCTGTCACTCACTGTCTAGACTATTATCACACAGCTACACACTACAACAACACGGGACGGTTTGCTACACAACAACAACAACGTGGGGCGGTTTGCTACACACAACAACAACACGGGGCGGTTTGCTACACAACAACAACAACACGGGGCGGTTTGCTACACACAACAACAACACGGGGCGGTTTGCTACACAACAACAACAACACGGGCGGTTTGCTACACAGCAACAACACGGGGCGGTTTGCTACACAACAACAACAACAGGGGCGGTTTGCTACACAACAACAACACGGGGCGGTTTGCTACACACAACAACAACACGGGGCGGTTTGCTACACACAACAACAACACGGGGCGGTTTGCTACACACAACAACAACACGGGGCAGTTTGCTACACAACAACAACACGGGGCGGTTTGCTACACACAACAACAACACGGGCGGTTTGCTACACAACAACAACAACGTGGGGCGGTTTGCTACACACAACAACAACACGGGGCGGTTTGCTACACAACAATAACAACACGGGGCGGTTTGCTACACACAACAACAACACGGGGCGGTTTGCTACACAACAACAACAACACGGGGCGGTTTGCTACACAACAACAACACGGGGCGGTTTGCTACACACAACAACAACACGGGGCGGTTTGCTACACACAACAACAACACGGGGCGGTTTGCTACACACAACAACAACACGGGGCGGTTTGCTACACAACAACAACACGGGGCGGTTTGCTACACACAACAACAACACGGGCGGTTTGCTACACAACAACAACACGGGCGGTTTGCTACACACAACAACAACACGGGGCGGTTTGCTACACACAACAACAACACGGGCGGTTTGCTACACAACAACAACACGGGGCGGTTTGCTACACAACAACAACACGGGGCGGTTTGCTACACAACAAAAACACAGGGCGGTTTGCTACACACAACAACACGGGGCGGTTTGCTACACACAACAACACGGGGCGGTTTGCTACACACAACAACACGGGGCGGTTTGCTACACAACAACAACAACAACACGGGTGGTTTGCTACACAACAACAACATGGGGCGGTTTGCTACACACAACAACACGGGGCGGTTTGCTACACACAACAACACGGGGCGGTTTGCTACACAACAACAACAACACGGGCGGTTTGCTACACAACAACAACACGGGGTGGTTTGCTACACAACAACAACACGGGCGGTTTGCTACACAACAACAACACGGGGCGGTTTGCTACACAACAACAACACGGGGCGGTTTGCTACACAACAAAAACACAGGGCGGTTTGCTACACACAACAACACGGGGCGGTTTGCTACACACAACAACACGGGGCGGTTTGCTACACACAACAACACAGGGCGGTTTGCTACACAACAACAACAACAACACGGGTGGTTTGCTACACAACAACAACATGGGGCGGTTTGCTACACACAACAACACGGGGCGGTTTGCTACACACAACAACACGGGGCGGTTTGCTACACAACAACAACAACAACACGGGCTGTTTGCTACACAACAACAACACGGGGTGGTTTGCTACATACAACAACACGGGCGGTTTGCTACACAACAACAACACGATGCGGTGTGCTACACAACAACAACACGGGCGGTTTGCTACACACAACAACAACAACACAGGGCGGTTTGCTACACACAACAACAACACGGGGCGGTTTGCTACACAACAACAACACAGGGCGGTTTGCTACACACAACAACAACACGGGGCGGTTTGCTACACAACAACAACAACACTGGGCGGTTTGCTACACAACAACAACAATACGGGCGGTTTGCTACACAACAACAACACAGGGCGGTTTGCTACACACAACAACACGGGCGGTTTGCTACACACAACAACACGGGGCGGTTTGCTACACAACAACAACAACAACACAGGCGGTTTGCTACACAACAACAACACGGGCGGTTTGCTACACACAACAACACGGGGCGGTTTGCTACACAACAACAACACAGGGCGGTTTGCTACACACAACAACAACACGGGGCGGTTTGCTACACAACAACAACACGGGGCAGTTTGCTACACACAACAACAACACAGGGTGGTTTGCTACACAACAACAACACAGGGCGGTTTGCTACACACAACAACAACACGGGCGGTTTGCTACACAACAACAACAACAACACGGTCGGTTTGCTACACAACAACAACACAGGGCGGTTTGCTACACACAACAACAACACGGGGCGGTTTGCTACACAACAACAACAACACGGGGCGGTTTGCTACACAACAACAACACGGGCGGTTTGCTACACACAACAACAACACGGGGCGGTTTGCTACACACAACAACAACACGGGGCGGTTTGCTACACACAACAACATGGGCGGTTTGCTACACAACAACAACACGGGGCGGTTTGCTACACACAACAACACGGGGCGGTTTGCTACACAACAACAACACTGGGCGGTTTGCTACACAACAACAACACGGAGCGGTTTGCTACACAACAACAACACGGGGCGGTTTGCTACACAACAACAACAACACGGGGCAGTTTGCTACACAACAACAACACGGGGCGGTTTGCTACACACAACAACAACACGGGGTGGTTTGCTACACACAACAACAAAACGGGGCGGTTTGCTACTCACAACAACACGGGGCGGTTTGCTACACAACAACAACACGGGCGGTTTGCTACACAACAACAACACGGGGCGGTTTGCTACACACAACAACACGGGGCGGTTTGCTACACACAACAACAACACGGGGCGGTTTGCTACACAACAACAACAACAACACAGGGCGGTTTGCTACACAACAACAACAACACAGGGCGGTTTGCTACACACAACAACAACACGGGGCGGTTTGCTACACAACAACAACAACAACACAGGGCGGTTTGCTACACAACAACAACAACACGGGGCGGTTTGCTACACAACAACAACAACAACACGGGGCGGTTTGCTACACAACAACAACACAGGGCGGTTTGCTACACACAACAACAACACGGGGCGGTTTGCTACACAACAACAACAACACGGGGCGGTTTGCTACACACAACAACAACACGGGGCGGTTTGCTACACAACAACAACAACACGGGCGGTTTGCTACACAACAACAACAACAACACAGGGCGGTTTGCTACACACAACAACACGGGCGGTTTGCTACACAACAACAACAACACGGGGCGGTTTGCTACACAACAACAACACGGGGCGGTTTGCTACACAACAACAACACGGGGTGGTTTGCTACACAACAACAACACGGGGCGGTTTGTAGCCCGGCGGTTAAAGCGTTGGGCCACTAACTGAAAGGTCACTAGTTAAAACCCCCGAGCCGACAAGGTGAAAAAATCTGTCTGTGCCCTTGAGCAAGCCACTCACCCCGAATTGCTCCAGGGTCACTGTTGATAAAGGCAGACACTGGCTGTGGATTTGGGATATTCAAAAAACACATTCCCAAGTCACACGTGAAATTTGACAAATAAAAGCACCAACCAAAATTATTATTATACAACAGGAAACACAGTCTGAGTCTGAAATGGCACACTATTCCCTATATACTTTAGACAAAGTAGTGCCCTATATATGAAACAGACACAGCCACCCCAGTCAAGGTGTCAGGCCACTAAACTACTCACTTCCTTGTGAGATGAACAAGAGTCTAGACAGGAAGTTTCTGCTGTTTACTTTGAAAAAAGTTAAATAGTTCATGACATCAATCTGTTATCTTTGCACGTTCTGATACCAACCGATCAAGGCTTTTGAGTGCTTGATAATGAAAGAGTACCACAGTTTACCAATAAATCCAATCAATTATAATAATTGTTCTTATTATTAATTATTTCACTGCCTATTTAACAGCTAATGTGGGAATGTGGCATCATCTAGTAGCTCAGCCAGGAAACCCACATATTCCTTTAACCAATTATTAGAAATAAATGGCAATACATTCTGGTCCTGGCGTTCGGCTCTGCTCCTTCAGGGGAGCTCACTGCCCAACTAAAAGGGCTTTTCACATTTAATGCTCAATTATTACCACAGTAATAAACGGTTAGTAGTGTTGTTGATTAGCTCTTTCCCTGGAGTGACTCTCAGGATCAACCCAGTAGGAACCTGTGCTATAAATAAACATGTCATGAACAAGCCAATCACATTCAGCCAGGCACCGATCAACAAGCCAATCGCAACCAGCCACAGGTTCCTTCCACAAACACAGTGTCAAACATAGGATAGGTCCCAAATGGCACCCTATTCCCTATATAGTGCTCTACTTTAGACCACAACCCTCTGCATAGCCTTATAGGCCCAAAAGTAGGGCACTATATAGTGAATATGGTCCCATTTAGGACATGCAGACGCCGTATCTTGATTTGATCATCCTGTTGTAGCAGGAATATCCTGCCAGTAGGAAATGCAAACTTGTCGTGTATTTTAGGTTTTAAAAGGCTTCTAAAGTTTGTAATTTCCACTTTAAAATGTCAGACTTGATTTTCCCTCTATACAAAAAATATCCATTAATTATAATCCATATAACAATTCATATTTCCTGTTACTGAAGGATTATTTTCCTGAAACCAGCCGTCAAGATGGACGTAGAAATTGGGCATCTGGCCATGTCCTGTGGACGTCGGGAAATGCCTTCAGAATCGGCCACTAGGGGCAACAGTGAGTTCTTTTACCATCAAGTAGGTTTGGGTTTTGCCGTTGGGTGGCGGATGGACGTAAACCCATGACTCTGGATCAGAAGGTTGTGTGTTTCATCCTAGTCGTGGACACTGGTTTTTTTGGGGGGGTGGGATTTAACCTATTCCAGACCTTAACCCTTACTTTAACTATTTGGAATGAGTCCCTAAACTTAATGTTTTAACCCTATTCTAAATCCCTTGACTGGTATTTTGGTATTTTATTAGGATCCCCATTAGCTGTTGCAAAAGCAGCAGCTGCTCTTCCTGGGGTCCACACAAAACATTACATTTACGTCATTTAGCAGACGCTCTTATCCAGAGCGACTTACAGTTAGTGAGTGCATACATTTTCATACTGGCCCCCCGTGGGAAACGAACCCACAACCCTGGTGTTGCAAGTACCATGCTCTACAAACTGAGCTACAGGGGACATAATACAGAACATGAATAGACAAGAACAGCTCATGGACAGAATTACATACGTTTTGTTAAGGCACACGTAGCCTACTTATCAATACATACACACAAACTATCTAGGTCAAATAGGGGAGAGGCGTTGTGCCGTGAGGTGTTTCTTTATCTGTTTCTTGAAACCAGGTTTGCTGTTTATTTGAGCAATATGAGATGGAACGGAGTTCCATGCAATAATGGCTCTATATAATACTGTAAGCTTTCTTGAATTTGTTCTGGATTTGGGGACTGTGAAAAGACCCCTGGTGGCATGTCTGGTGGGGTAAGTGTGTGTGTCAGAGCTGTGTGTAAGTTGGATTTGGGGACTGTGAAAAGACCCCTGGTGGCATGTTTTTTTTTTTTTTTTTTTACCTGGTGGGGTAATTGTGTGTGTCAGAGCTGTGTGTAAATTGACTATGCAAATAATTTGGGATTTTCAACACATTAATGTTTCTTATAAAAAGAAGAAGTGATATATATTCTTCTTATAACCTTCCAGAAGGACAACCATCTCTGCAGCACTCCACCAATCAGGCCTTTATGGTAGAGTGGCCAGACGGAAGCCACTCCTCAGTAAAAGGCACATGACAGCCCACTTGAAGTTTGCCAAAAGGCACCTAAAGGACTCTCAGACCATGAGAAACAAGATTATCTGGCCTGAATGCCAAGCGTCACGTCTGGAAGAAACCTAGCACCATCCCTACGGTGAAGCATGGTGGTGGCAGCATCATGCTGTGGGGATGTTTTTCAGCGGCAGGGACTGGGAGACTAGTCAGCATCAAGGGAAAGATGAATGGAGTAAAGTACAGAGAGATCCTTGATGAAAACCTGCTCCAGAGCGATCAGGACCTCAGACTGGGGCGAAGGTTCACCTTCCAACAGGACAACGACCCTAAGCACACAGCCAAGACAATGCAGGAGTGGCTTTGGGACAAGTCTCTGAATGTCCTTGAGTGGCCCAGCCAGAGCCCGGACTTGAACCCGATCTAACATCTCTGGAGAGACCTGAAAATAGCTATGCAGCGACGCTCCCCATCCAACCTGACAGAGCTTGAGAGGATCTGCAGAGAAGAATGGGAGAAACTCCCCAAATACAGGTGTGCCAAGCTTGTAGCGTCATACCCAAGAAGACTCAAGGCTGTAATTGCTGCCAAAGGTGCTTCAACAAAGTACTGAGTAAAGGGTCTGAATACTTATGTAAATGTGATATTTCCGTTTTTTTATTTCTAACACATTTGCTAAAATTTCTAAAAACCTGTTTTTGCTTTGTCAGTATGGGGTATTGTGTGTAGATTGATCAGGGGAAAAACTAATTTAATCCATTTTAGAATAAAGCTGTAATGTAACAAAATGTGGAAAAAGTCAAGAGGTCTGAATACTTTCTGTACCTAACATCTCATTGGTGTTACTAGTCCTACTGGTGCCACAATGTTATCATAATGGCCAACCCTAACCTAACATAATGGCCAAACCTAACCTAACATAATGGCCAACCCTAACCTAACATAATGGCCAACCCTAACCTAACATAATGGCCAACAACCTAACCTATAATGGCCAACCCTAACCTAACATAATGGCCAACCCTAACCTAACATAATGGCCAACCCTAACCTAACATAATGGCCAACCCTAACCTAACATAATGGCCAACCCTAACCTAACATAATGGCCAACCCTAACCTAACATAATGGCCAACCCTAACCTAACATTATGGCCAACCCTAACCTAACATAATGGCCAACCCTATCATCACATCTCTTCACCTTTCAGCCTGTACATAAGCCAGCACCCCGTTCCATTGCTGCTTGCGGCTATATTTCAATTTCTCTTAGCTCCAATCTTCAATCAGTAGTTGAAGCTTTATTTACATTTTTACATTTTAGTCATTTAGCAGATGCTCTTATCCAGAGCGACTTACAAATTGGTGCATCCCTGCTCATGCTCAAGCCAGCGCATGTCCAGGCCCGTCTGAAGTTAGCCAATGACCATCTGGATGATCCAGAGGAGGAATGGGAGAAGGTCATGTGGTCTGATGAGACAAAAATATAGCTTTTTGGTCTAAACTCCACTCGCCGTGTTTGGAGGAAGAAGAAGGATGAGTACAACCCCAAGAACACCATCCCAACCGTGAAGCATGGAGGTGGAAACATCATTCTTTGGGGATGCTTTTCTGCAAAGGGGACAGGACGACTGCACCGTATTGAGGGGAGGATGGATGGGGCCATGTATCGCGAGATCTTGGCCAACAACCTCCTTCCCTCAGTAAGAGCATTGAAGATAGGTCGTGGCTGGGTCTTCCAGCATGACAATGACCCGAAACACACAGCCAGGGCAACTAAGGAGTGGCTCCGTAAGAAGCATCTCAAGGTCCTGGAGTGGCCTAGCCATTCTCCAGACCTGAACCCAATAGAACATATTTGGAGGGAGCTGAAAGTCCGTATTGCCCAGTGACAGCCCCGAAACCTGAAGGATCTGGAGAAGGTCTGTATGGAGGAGTGGGCCAAAATCCCTGCTGCAGTGTGTGCAAACCTGGTCAAGACCTACAGGAAATGTATGATCTCTGTAATTGCAAACAAAGGTTTCTGTACCAAATATTAAGTTCTGCTTTTCTGATGTATCAAATACTTATGTCATGCAATAAAATGCTAATTAATTATTTAAAAATCATACAATGTGATTTTCTGGAATTTTTGTAAATTTTTTATTACAGACCTCTACATGCTTTGTAAGTAGGAAAACATGCAAAATCGGCAGTGTATCAAATACTTGTTCTCCCCACTGTATATATATATATATATATATATATATATATATATATATATATATAAAAAATATTATTATTATTATTTAAAAAAAATTGGGGGGTAGTGGGAGGGTAGAAGGATTACTTTTATCCTATCCCAGGTATTCCTTAAAGAGGTGGGGTTTCAAGTGTCTCCGGAAGGTGGTGAGTGACTCCTCTGTCCTGGCGTCGTGAGGAAGCTTGTTCCACCATTGGGGTGCCAGAGCAGCGAACAGTTTTGACTGGGCTGAGCGGGAACTGTGCTTCCGCAGAGGTAGGGGGGCCAGCAGGCCAGAGGTGGATGAACGCAATGCCCTCGTTTGGGTGTAGGGACTGATCAGAGCCTGAAGGTACGGAGGTGCCGTTCCCCTCACAGCTCCGTGGCAAGCACCATGGTCTTGTAGCAGATGCGAGCTTTCAACTGGAAGCCAGTGGAGTTTGCGGTGGAGCGGGGGTGACGTGAGAGAACGTGGGAAGGTTGAACACCAGACGGGCTGCAGCGTTCTGGATGAGTTGTAGGGGTTTAATGGCACAGGCAGGGAGCCCAGCCAACAGCGAGTTGCAGTAATCCAGACAGGAGATGACATGTGCCTGGATTAGGACCTGTGCCGCTTCTGTGTAAGGTAGGGTCGTACTCTGCGAATGTTGTAGAGCATGAACTTACAGGATCAGGTCACCGCTTTGATGTTAGCGGAGAACGACAGGGTGTTGTCCAGGGTCACGCCAAGGTTCTTTGCACTCTGGGAGGAGGACACAACGGAGTTGTCAACCGTGATGGCGAGATCATGGAGCGGGAAGTCCTTCCCCGGGAGGAAGAGCAGCTCCATCTTGCCGAGGTTCAGCTTGAGGTGGTGATCCGTCATCCACACTGATATGTCTGCCAGACATGCAGAGATGCGATTCGCCACCTGGTTATCAGAAGGGGGAAAGGAGAAGATTAATTGTGTGTCGTCTGCGTAGCAATGATAGGAGAGACCATGTGAGTATATGACAGAGCCAAGTGACTTGGTGTATAGAGAGAATAGGAGAGGGCCTAGAACTGAGCCCTGGGGGACACCAGTGGTGAGAGCACGTGGTGCGGAGACAGATTCTCGCCACGCCACCTGGTAGGAGCGACCTGTGAGGTAGGACGCAATCCAAGAGTGAGCCGCGCCAGGAGATGCCCAACTCGGAGAGGGTGAGAGGAGGATCTGATGGTTCCCGGTATCAAAGGCAGCAGATAGGTCTAGAAGGATGAGAGCAGAGGAGAGAGAGTTAGCTTTAGCAGTGCGGAGAGCCTCTGTGACACAGAGAAGAGCAGTCTCAGTTGAATGACCAGTCTTGAAACCTGACTGGTTTGGATCAAGAAGGTCATTCTGAGAGAGATAGCAAGAGAGTTGGCTAAAGACGGCACACTCAAGAGTTTTGGAGAGAAAATAAAGAAGGGATACTGGTCTGTAGTTGTTGACATCGGAGGGATCGAGTGTAGGTTTTTTGAGAAGGGGTGCAACTCTCGCTCTCTTGAAGACAGAAGGGACATAGCCAGTGGTCAAGGATGAGTTGATGAGCGAGGTGAGGTAAGGGAGAAGGTCTCCGGAAATGGTCTGGAGAAGAGAGGAGGGGATAGGGTCAAGCGGGCAGGTTGTTGGGCGGCCGGCCATCACAAGTCGCAAGATTTCATCTGGAGAGAGAGGGGAGAAATAAGTCAAAGCATTGGGTAGGGCAGTGTGAGCAGGACCAGCGGTGTCATTTGACTTAATAAATGAGGATCGGATGTCGTCAACCTTCTTTTCAAAATGGTTGATGAAGTCATCCACAGAGAGGGAGGAGGGAGGGGGAGGAGGAGGAGGATTCAGCAGGGAGGAGAATGTGGCAAAGAGCTTCCTAGGGTTAGAGGCAGATGCTTGGAATTTAGAGTGGTAGAAAGTGGCTTTAGCAGCAGAAACAGAGGAAGAAAATGTAGAGAGGAGGGAGTGAAAAGATGACAGGTCCGCAGGGAGTCTAGTTTTCCTCCATTTCCGCTTGGCTGCCCGGAGCCCTGTTCTGTGAGCTCGCAATGAGTCGTCAAGCCACGGAGCAGGAGTGGAGGACCGAGCCGACCTGGAGGATAGGGGACATAGAGAGTCAAAAGATGCAGAAAAGGAGGAGAGGAGGGTTGAGGAGGCAGAATCAGGAGATTGGAGGGAGAAGGATTGAGCAGAGGGAAGAGATGATAGGATGGAAGAGGAGAGAGTAGTGGGAGAGAGAGAGCGAAGGTCGCGACGGCGCATTACCATCTGAGTAGGGGCAGAGTGAGAAGTGTTGGAGGAGAGCGAGGGAGAAAAGAATACAAAGTAGTGGTCGGAGACTTGGAGGGGAGTTGCAGTGAGATTAGTAGAACAACAGCATCTAGTAAAGATGAGGTCAAGCGTATTGCCTGCCTTGTGAGTAGAGGGAGACGGTGAGAGGGTGAGGTCAAAAGAGGAGAGGAGTGGAAAGAAGGAGGCAGCGATAAATGAGTCAAAGGTAGACGTAGGGAGGTTAAAGTCACCCAGAACTGTGAGGGGTGAGCCATCCTCAGGAAAGGAACTTATCAAGGCGTCAAGCTCATTGATGAACTCTCCAAGGGAACCTGGAGGGCGATAAATGACAAGGATGTTAATCTTGAATGGGCTAGTGACTGTGACAGCATGGAATTCAAATGAGGAGATAGACAGATGGGTCAGGGGACAAAGAGAGAATGTCCACTTGGGAGAGATGAGGATTCCTGTGCCACCGCCCCGCTGACCAGATGCTCTCGGGGTATGCAAGAACACATGGTCAGACGAGGAGAGAGCAGTAGGAGTAGCAGTGTTTTCTGTGGTAATCCATGTTTCCGTCAGCGCCAAGAAGTCGAAGGACTGGAGGGTAGCATAGGCTGAGATGAACTCTGCCTTGTTGGCCGCAGAACGGCAGTTCCAGAGGCTGCCGGAGACCTGGAACTCCACGTGGGTCGTGCGTGCAGGGACCACCAGGTTAGAGAGGCAGCAGCCACGCGGTGTGAGGCGTTTGTATAGCCTGTGCGGAGAGGAGAGAACAGGGATAGACAGACACATAGTTGACAGGCTACAGAAAAGGCTACACTAATGCAAAGGGGATCGGAATGAAATTAACTAAACATCTGGGGAAACGAGGCCTCCCTCACTAACCTTTCACTGAAACACTCAAATACAACTCTTCCAACTTCCACTTTAGAAATTATAATTGCTGTAATCTACAGTAGTTAAATGTTTTCAGGAATAGACTAACTTAGTTTATTCAGCTAGCTAACTTGGTACAGTATTCTTCTGTGAAAACCGCCCAGGGCACTGTATCCTATGACGCCATAGTTAACTAGCATGCTAGCATCCAATAACACACGGTTTAGCACCAATACTTGGTTACAACAAACTACCAATGGATCATTCATGTCCGTGTCTAGTTCCTTTCATAACGCAGAAGTAATTAAACGTTGGCTAGCTAGCACAAAGTCAGTCATGCTAGCTACACAAGTGGACTACACATCTCGAATGTTCAGAAAGTGAAGCTTACGTTGCAAAATTCTCATTGACTAAAATGATACAGTACTGCTAGCTGGTAATGTTGGCTAGCTAGCAGTGGCTGCGGTGTTGACTGTTTGAAAATGTAGCTGGCTAGCTAACCTCGATAGTTTCTCTATACTACACCTTTGTCTTTGATACCAAGACAACTATGTAGCTGGCTAACATTACACTAATCAAATAGTTCCGTTGTAATGTATTTGGTTGCTACAGTACTGCTAGCTGGTAAGGTTGGCTAGCTAGCAGTGGCTGCGGTGTTGACTGCTAGCTGGTAAAGTTGGCTATAACTACCTACAATAACTACCTAGATAAACTATCTACAATACCTACAATACCTACCTTCAATAATTACAGGTACTCTTAAGCGTGAAATAACATTGGAAACAACTATCCACAGTTGCTAACAGTTACCAAATTACCAGTAGCTACCTGCTAGCTAGCTAGCTTTATTGGTCCAGGTAGTGGGTTAGCTAGCTAGCCTCGTGCTTCACCGGGCTCAGCCGAATAAACTACAATACTTACCTACAATAACTACCTACAATAACTACCTAGATAAACTACCTACAATACCTAACTACAATACCTACCTACAATCTAAATACATGGTTTAAGCTTTACTCAACACATATAAAGAAGAAGCCAAGCTTAGAGAAACACAACCTCACCCAATCGCCTCCTCTCAATATAATCTCTTAAAATTATTATGAAACCAATTATATTATATTAAATCACATATATATATATATATATATATGTGAAACTGACAATTGATCTAGATGCTGTAGGAATAAATTAAATACACCAATTAAATAAAATGTACATTAGGCTATCAAAACAATTGAAATGAAATGGTTGATATAGATATAGGTTTAATGAGAGGGACAATGGGGATAATCCTATTAGAAGTCTTCAGGTCCAGAGGGGTATTAGTTATAATGCTGATCCACGGTGAAGACCTGTACCTGTCCTGCAGTGCGTCCTATGTAACCCTGCCGTGACTGTGCCCTGCAGCGCCGGGTGAAAGTCTCCACCGTCTGTAACCTACAGCGCCGGGTGAAACTCTCCACCGTCTGTACTCTACAGCGCCGGGTGAAACTCTCCACCGTCTGTAACCTACAGCGCCGGGTGAAACTCTCCACCGTCTGTAACCTACAGCGCCGGGTGAAACTCTCCACCGTCTGTACCCTACAGCGCCGGGTGAAACTCTCCACCGTCTGTACCCTACAGCGCCGGGGGTGAGACTCTCCACCGTCTGTACCCTACAGCGCCGGGTGAAACTCTCCACCGTCTGTAAACTACAGCGCCGGGGGTGAGACTCTCCACTGTCTGTAACCTACAGCGCCGGGGGTGAGACTCTCCACCGTCTGTAACCTACAGCGCCGGGTGAAACTCTCCACCGTCTGTAAACTACAGCGCCGGGGGTGAGACTCTCCACCGTCTGTAACCTACAGCGCCGGGGGTGACCTCTCCACCGTCTGTAACCTACAGCGCCGGGTGAAACTCTCCACCGTCTGTAAACTACAGCGCCGGGGGTGAGACTCTCCACCGTCTGTAACCTACAGCGCCGGGGGTGAGACTCTCCACCGTCTGTAACCTACAGCGCCGGGTGAAACTCTCCACCGTCTGTAAACTACAGCGCCGGGGGTGAGACTCTCCACCGTCTGTAACCTACAGCGCCGGGGGTGAGACTCTCCACCGTCTGTGCCGGTGCACCCCAGCTGTGGAGAAATTACACTCCCTCGTCTGGTACCAAACAACCTTTCATCAGGTAGGAGCGCAGTGTACTTCATTTTTAGGACACTTGTGCATAAAGTTGTCATTTCTATGTTAACATTTTGATAATGGATTTGAAATATTATGCATGATAGCAAAATGTATGATTTTAGTTAATGATACCGAATACTGTACATAATATGTGAAGATATTGTTTTACTGTATCTTAATGTTTAGATTGGTCTTTACATTTCAGTCTCTTTCTATATATCACTATAGCCACCTATTTATGTAATGCAACAGGGAGCAATAGTGAGTCATAGTACATGTATGGGTGGGCTACTCCTTATCCCCAGACCCTGACTCAAGGAGGTGGAGGATGGATTATTCAAAAGACTGTTCATCTGTTGTCACCTGTTGCTTAACCTGTCATGTCTGGGCCCATATTCATAATTCACCTGTTGCTTAACCTGTCATGTCTGGGCCCATATTCATAATTCACCTGTTGCTTAACCTGTCATGTCTGGGCCCATATTCATAATTCACCTGTTGCTTAACCTGTCATGTCTGGGCCCATATTCATAATTCACCTGTTGCTTAACCTGTCATGTCTGGGCCCATATTCATAATTCACCTGTTGCTTAACCTGTCATGTCTGGGCCCATATTCATAATTCACCTGTTGTAACCTGTCATGTCTGGGCCCATATTCATAATTCACCTGTTGCTTAACCTGTCATGTCTGGGCCCATATTCATAATTCACCTGTTGCTTAACCTGTCATGTCTGGGCCCATATTCATAATTCACCTGTTGCTTAACCTGTCATGTCTGGGCCCATATTCATAATTCACCTGTTGCTTAACCTGTCATGTCTGGGCCCATATTCATAATTCACCTGTTGCTTAACCTGTCATGTCTGGGCCCATATTCATAATTCACCTGTTGCTTAACCTGTCATGTCTGGGCCCATATTCATAATTCACCTGTTGCTTAACCTGTCATGTCTGGGCCCATATTCATAATTCACCTGTTGCTTAACCTGTCATGTCTGGGCCCATATTCATAATTCACCTGTTGCTTAACCTGTCATGTCTGGGCCCATATTCATAATTCACCTGTTGCTTAACCTGTCATGTCTGGGCCCATATTCATAATTCACCTGTTGCTTAACCTGTCATGTCTGGGCCCATATTCATAATTCACCTGTTGCTTAACCTGTCATGTCTGGGCCCATATTCATAATTCACCTGTTGCTTAACCTGTCATGTCTGGGCCCATATTCATAATTCACCTGTTGCTTAACCTGTCATGTCTGGGCCCATATTCATAATTCACCTGTTGCTTAACCTGTCATGTCTGGGCCCATATTCATAATTCACCTGTTGCTTAACCTGTCATGTCTGGGCCCATATTCATAATTCACCTGTTGCTTAACCTGTCATGTCTGGGCCCATATTCATAATTCACCTGTTGCTTAACCTGTCATGTCTGGGCCCATATTCATAATTCACCTGTTGCTTAACCTGTCATGTCTGGGCCCATATTCATAATTCACCTGTTGCTTAACCTGTCATGTCTGGGCCCATATTCATAATTCACCTGTTGCTTAACCTGTCATGTCTGGGCCCATATTCATAATTCACCTGTTGCTTAACCTGTCATGTCTGGGCCCATATTCATAATTCACCTGTTGCTTAACCTGTCATGTCTGGGCCCATATTCATAATTCACCTGTTGCTTAACCTGTCATGTCTGGGCCCATATTCATAATTCACCTGTTGCTTAACCTGTCATGTCTGGGCCCATATTCATAATTCACCTGTTGCTTAACCTGTCATGTCTGGGCCCATATTCATAATTCACCTGTTGCTTAACCTGTCATGTCTGGGCCCATATTCATAATTCACCTGTTGCTTAACCTGTCATGTCTGGGCCCATATTCATAATTCACCTGTTGCTTAACCTGTCATGTCTGGGCCCATATTCATAATTCACCTGTTGCTTAACCTGTCATGTCTGGGCCCATATTCATAATTCACCTGTTGCTTAACCTGTCATGTCTGGGCCCATATTCATAATTCACCTGTTGCTTAACCTGTCATGTCTGGGCCCATATTCATAATTCACCTGTTGCTTAACCTGTCAGTGTCTGGGCCCATATTCATAATTCACCTGTTGCTTAACCTGTCATGTCTGGGCCCATATTCATAATTCACCTGTTGCTTAACCTGTCATGTCTGGGCCCATATTCATAATTCACCTGTTGCTTAACCTGTCATGTCTGGGCCCATATTCATAATTCACCTGTTGCTTAACCTGTCATGTCTGGGCCCATATTCATAATTCACCTGTTGCTTAACCTGTCATGTCTGGGCCCATATTCATAATTCACCTGTTGCTTAACCTGTCAGTGTCTGGGCCCATATTCATAATTCACCTGTTGCTTAACCTGTCATGTCTGGGCCCATATTCATAATTCACCTGTTGCTTAACCTGTCATGTCTGGGCCCATATTCATAATTCACCTGTTGCTTAACCTGTCATGTCTGGGCCCATATTCATAATTCACCTGTTGCTTAACCTGTCATGTCTGGGCCCATATTCATAATTCACCTGTTGCTTAACCTGTCATGTCTGGGCCCATATTCATAATTCACCTGTTGCTTAACCTGTCATGTCTGGGCCCATATTCATAATTCACCTGTTGCTTAACCTGTCATGTCTGGGCCCATATTCATAATTCACCTGTTGCTTAACCTGTCATGTCTGGGCCCATATTCATAATTCACCTGTTGCTTAACCTGTCATGTCTGGGCCCATATTCATAATTCACCTGTTGCTTAACCTGTCATGTCTGGGCCCATATTCATAATTCACCTGTTGCTTAACCTGTCATGTCTGGGCCCATATTCATAATTCACCTGTTGCTTAACCTGTCGTGTCTGGGCCCATATTCATAATTCACCTGTTGCTTAACCTGTCGTGTCTGGGCCCATATTCATAATTCACCTGTTGCTTAACCTGTCATGTCTGGGCCCATATTCATAATTCACCTGTTGCTTAACCTGTCATGTCTGGGCCCATATTCATAATTCACCTGTTGCTTAACCTGTCATGTCTGGGCCCATATTCATAATTCACCTGTTGCTTAACCTGTCATGTCTGGGCCCATATTCATAATTCACCTGTTGCTTAACCTGTCATGTCTGGGCCCATATTCATAATTCACCTGTTGCTTAACCTGTCATGTCTGGGCCCATATTCATAATTCACCTGTTGCTTAACCTGTCATGTCTGGGCCCATATTCATAATTCACCTGTTGCTTAACCTGTCATGTCTGGGCCCATATTCATAATTCACCTGTTGCTTAACCTGTCATGTCTGGGCCCATATTCATAATTCACCTGTTGCTTAACCTGTCATGTCTGGGCCCATATTCATAATTCACCTGTTGCTTAACCTGTCATGTCTGGGCCCATATTCATAATTCACCTGTTGCTTAACCTGTCATGTCTGGGCCCATATTCATAATTCACCTGTTGCTTAACCTGTCATGTCTGGGCCCATATTCATAATTCGCCTGTTGCTTAACCTGTCATGTCTGGGCCCATATTCATAATTCACCTGTTGCTTAACCTGTCATGTCTGGGCCCATATTCATAATTCACCTGTTGCTTAACCTGTCATGTCTGGGCCCATATTCATAATTCACCTGTTGCTTAACCTGTCATGTCTGGGCCCATATTCATAATTCACCTGTTGCTTAACCTGTCATGTCTGGGCCCATATTCATAATTCACCTGTTGCTTAACCTGTCATGTCTGGGCCCATATTCATAATTCACCTGTTGCACCTGTCATGTCTGGGCCCATATTCATAATTCACCTGTTGCTTAACCTGTCATGTCTGGGCCCATATTCATAATTCACCTGTTGCTTAACCTGTCATGTCTGGGCCCATATTCATAATTCACCTGTTGCTTAACCTGTCATGTCTGGGCCCATATTCATAATTCACCTGTTGCTTAACCTGTCATGTCTGGGCCCATATTCATAATTCACCTGTTGCTTAACCTGTCATGTCTGGGCCCATATTCATAATTCACCTGTTGCTTAACCTGTCATGTCTGGGCCCATATTCATAATTCACCTGTTGCTTAACCTGTCATGTCTGGGCCCATATTCATAATTCACCTGTTGCTTAACCTGTCATGTCTGGGCCCATATTCATAATTCACCTGTTGCTTAACCTGTCATGTCTGGGCCCATATTCATAATTCACCTGTTGCTTAACCTGTCATGTCTGGGCCCATATTCATAATTCACCTGTTGCTTAACCTGTCATGTCTGGGCCCATATTCATAATTCGCCTGTTGCTTAACCTGTCATGTCTGGGCCCATATTCATAATTCACCTGTTGCTTAACCTGTCATGTCTGGGCCCATATTCATAATTCACCTGTTGCTTAACCTGTCATGTCTGGGCCCATATTCATAATTCACCTGTTGCTTAACCTGTCATGTCTGGGCCCATATTCATAATTCACCTGTTGCTTAACCTGTCATGTCTGGGCCCATATTCATAATTCACCTGTTGCTTAACCTGTCATGTCTGGGCCCATATTCATAATTCACCTGTTGCTTAACCTGTCATGTCTGGGCCCATATTCATAATTCACCTGTTGCTTAACCTGTCATGTCTGGGCCCATATTCATAATTCACCTGTTGCTTAACCTGTCATGTCTGGGCCCATATTCATAATTCACCTGTTGCTTAACCTGTCATGTCTGGGCCCATATTCATAAAGCATCTTAGAGAAGTTGGAGTGCTGATCTAGGATCAGTTTAGCCATTTAGACCGTAATAAATCAGACTAAATGGACAGGGGGTTCTAGACCATAATAAATCAGACTAAATGGACAGGGGGTTCTAGACCATAATAAATCAGACTAAATGGACAGGGGGTTCTAGACCGTAATAAATCAGACTAAATGGACAGGGGGATTTAGACCATAATAAATCAGACTAAATGGACAGGGGGTTCTAGACCATAATAAATCAGACTAAATGGACAGGGGGTTTCTAGACCATAATAAATCAGACTAAATGGACAGGGGGTTCTAGACCATAATAAATCCGGACTAAATGGACAGGGGGTTCTAGACCGTAATAAATCAGACTAAATGGACAGGGGGTTCTAGACCATAATAAATCAGACTAAATGGACAGGGGTTCTAGACCACAATAAATCAGACTAAATGGACAGGGGGTTCTAGACCATAATAAATCAGACTAAATGGACAGGGGGTTCTAGACCATAATAAATCAGACTAAATGGACAGGGGTTCTAGACCATAATAAATCAGACTAAATGGACAGGGGTTCTAGACCATAATAAATCAGACTAAATGGACAGGGGGTTCTAGACCGTAATAAATCAGACTAAATGGACAGGGGGTTCTAGACCATAATAAATCAGACTAAATGGACAGGGGGTTCTAGACCATAATAAATCAGACTAAATGGACAGGGGGTTCTAGACCATAATAAATCAGACTAAATGGACAGGGGGTTCTAGACCGTAATAAATCAGACTAAATGGACAGGGGGTTCTAGACCATAATAAATCAGACTAAATGGACAGGGGGGTTCTAGACCATAATAAATCAGACTAAATGGACAGGGGGTTCTAGACCATAATAAATCAGACTAAATGGACAGGGGGTTCTAGACCATAATAAATCAGACTAAATGGACAGGGGGTTCTAGACCATAATAAATCAGACTAAATGGACAGGGGTTCTAGACCATAATAAATCAGACTAAATGGACAGGGGGTTCTAGACCATAATAAATCAGACTAAATGGACAGGGTTCTAGACCGTAATAAATCAGACTAAATGGACAGGGGGTTCTAGACCATAATAAATCAGACTAAATGGACAGGGGGTTCTAGACCATAATAAATCAGACTAAATGGACAGGGGGTTCTAGACCATAATAAATCAGACTAAATGGACAGGGGGTTCTAGACCATAATAAATCAGACTAAATGGACAGGGGTTCTAGACCATAATAAATCAGACTAAATGGACAGGGGGTTCTAGACCATAATAAATCAGACTAAATGGACAGGGGGTTCTAGACCGTAATAAATCAGACTAAATGGACAGGGGGTTCTAGACCACAATAAATCAGACTAAATGGACAGGGGTTCTAGACCACAATAAATCAGACTAAATGGACAGGGGTTCTAGACCATAATAAATCAGACTAAATGGACAGGGGGTTCTAGACCATAATAAATCAGACTAAATGGACAGGGGGTTCTAGACCAGAATAAATCAGACTAAATGGACAGGGGGTTCTAGACCATAATAAATCAGACTAAATGGACAGGGGGTTCTAGACCGTAATAAATCAGACTAAATGGACAGGGGGTTCTAGACCATAATAAATCAGACTAAATGGACAGGGGGTTCTAGACCATAATAAATCAGACTAAATGGACTGAAGTTCTAGACCATAATAAATCAGACTAAATGGACAGGGGGTTCTAGACCATAATAAATCAGACTAAATGGACAGGGGGTTCTAGACCATAATAAATCAGACTAAATGGACTGGAGTTCTAGACCATAATAAATCAGACTAAATGGACAGGGGGTTCTAGACCATAATAAATCAGACTAAATGGACAGGGGGTTCTAGACCATAATAAATCAGACTAAATGGACAGGGGGTTCTAGACCATAATAAATCAGACTAAATGGACAGGGGGGTTCTAGACCATAATAAATCAGACTAAATGGACAGGGGGTTCTAGACCATAATAAATCAGACTAAATGGACAGGGGGTTCTAGACCATAATAAATCAGACTAAATGGACAGGGGGTTCTAGACCATAATAAATCAGACTAAATGGACAGGGGTTCTAGACCATAATAAATCAGACTAAATGGACAGGGGGTTCTAGACCAGAATAAATCAGACTAAATGGACAGGGGGTTCTAGACCATAATAAATCAGACTAAATGGACAGGGGGTTCTAGACCATAATAAATCAGACTAAATGGACAGGGGTTCTAGACCATAATAAATCAGACTAAATGGACAGGGGGTTCTAGACCATAATAAATCAGACTAAATGGACAGGGGGTTCTAGACCATAATAAATCAGACTAAATGGACAGGGGGTTTCTAGACCATAATAAATCAGACTAAATGGACAGGGGGTTCTAGACCAGAATAAATCAGACTAAATGGACAGGGGGTTCTAGACCATAATAAATCAGACTAAATGGACAGGGGGTTCTAGACCAGAATAAATCAGACTAAATGGACAGGGGGTTCTAGACCATAATAAATCAGACTAAATGGACAGGGGGTTCTAGACCATAATAAATCAGACTAAATGGACAGGGGGTTCTAGACCATAATAAATCAGACTAAATGGACAGGGGTTCTAGACCATAATAAATCAGACTAAATGGACAGGGGTTCTAGACCAGAATAAATCAGACTAAATGGACAGGGGGTTCTAGACCAGAATAAATCAGACTAAATGGACAGGGGGTTCTAGACCATAATAAATCCAGACTAAATGGACAGGGGTTCTAGACCATAATAAATCAGACTAAATGGACAGGGGGTTCTAGACCATAATAAATCAGACTAAATGGACAGGGGGTTCTAGACCATAATAAATCAGACTAAATGGACAGGGGGTTCTAGACCATAATAAATCAGACTAAATGGACAGGGGGTTCTAGACCATAATAAATCAGACTAAATGGACAGGGGGTTCTAGACCATAATAAATCAGACTAAATGGACAGGGGGTTCTAGACCATAATAAATCAGACTAAATGGACAGGGGTTCTAGACCATAATAAATCAGACTAAATGGACAGGGGGTTCTAGACCAAAATAAATCAGACTAAATGGACAGGGGGTTCTAGACCAGAATAAATCAGACTAAATGGACAGGGGGTTCTAGACCATAATAAATCAGACTAAATGGACAGGGGGTTCTAGACCATAATAAATCAGACTAAATGGACAGGGGGTTCTAGACCATAATAAATCAGACTAAATGGACAGGGGGGTTCTAGACCATAATAAATCAGACTAAATGGACAGGGGGTTCTAGACCATAATAAATCAGACTAAATGGACAGGGGGTTCTAGACCATAATAAATCAGACTAAATGGACAGGGGGTTCTAGACCATAATAAATCAGACTAAATGGACAGGGGGTTCTAGACCATAATAAATCAGACTAAATGGACAGGGGTTCTAGACCATAATAAATCAGACTAAATGGACAGGGGGTTCTAGACCATAATAAATCCAGACTAAATGGACAGGGGTTCTAGACCATAATAAATCAGACTAAATGGACAGGGGGTTCTAGACCATAATAAATCAGACTAAATGGACAGGGGTTCTAGACCATAATAAATCAGACTAAATGGACAGGGGGTTCTAGACCATAATAAATCAGACTAAATGGACAGGGGGTTCTAGACCATAATAAATCAGACTAAATGGACAGGGGGTTCTAGACCATAATAAATCAGACCTAATGGACAGGGGGTTCTAGACCATAATAAATCAGACTAAATGGACAGGGGGTTCTAGACCATAATAAATCAGACTAAATGGACAGGGGGTTCTAGACCATAATAAATCAGACTAAATGGACAGGGGTTTCTAGACCATAATAAATCAGACCTAATGGACAGGGGGTTCTAGACCATAATAAATCAGACTAAATGGACAGGGGGTTCTAGACCATAATAAATCAGACTAAATGGACAGGGGGTTCTAGACCATAATAAATCAGACCTAATGGACAGGGGGTTCTAGACCATAATAAATCAGACCTAATGGACAGGGGGTTCTAGACCATAATAAATCAGACCTAATGGACAGGGGGTTCTAGACCATAATAAATCAGACCTAATGGACAGGGGGTTCTAGACCATAATAAATCAGACTAAATGGACAGGGGGTTCTAGACCATAATAAATCAGACTAAATGGACAGGGGTTCTAGACCATAATAAATCAGACTAAATGGACAGGGGGGTTCTAGACCATAATAAATCAGACTAAATGGACAGGGGGTTCTAGACCATAATAAATCAGACTAAATGGACAGGAGTTCTAGACCATAATAAATCAGACTAAATGGACAGGGGGTTCTAGACCACAATAAATCAGACTAAATGGACAGGGGGTTCTAGACCATAATAAATCAGACTAAATGGACAGGGGGTTCTAGACCATAATAAATCAGACTAAATGGACAGGGGGTTCTAGACCATAATAAATCAGACTAAATGGACAGGGGGTTCTAGACCATAATAAATCAGACTAAATGGACAGGGGGTTCTAGACCATAATAAATCAGACTAAATGGACAGGGGGTTCTAGACCATAATAAATCAGACCTAAATGGACAGGGGGTTCTAGACCATAATAAATCAGACCTAATGGACAGGGGGTTCTAGACCATAATAAATCAGACTAAATGGACAGGGGGTTCTAGACCATAATAAATCAGACTAAATGGACAGGGGGTTCTAGACCATAATAAATCAGACTAAATGGACAGGGGGTTCTAGACCAGAATAAATCAGACTAAATGGACAGGGGGTTCTAGACCAGAATAAATCAGACTAAATGGACAGGGGGTTCTAGACCATAATAAATCAGACTAAATGGACAGGGGTTCTAGACCATAATAAATCAGACTAAATGGACAGGGGGTTCTAGACCATAATAAATCAGACTAAATGGACAGGGGGTTCCTAGACCATAATAAATCAGACTAAATGGACAGGGGGTTCTAGACCAGAATAAATCAGACTAAATGGACAGGGGTTCTAGACCATAATAAATCAGACTAAATGGACAGGGGGTTCTAGACCATAATAAATCAGACTAAATGGACAGGGGGTTCTAGACCATAATAAATCAGACTAAATGGACAGGGGGTTCTAGACCATAATAAATCAGACCTAAATGGACAGGGGGTTCTAGACCATAATAAATCAGACTAAATGGACAGGGGGTTCTAGACCAGAATAAATCAGACTAAATGGACAGGGGTTCTAGACCATAATAAATCAGACTAAATGGACAGGGGGTTCTAGACCATAATAAATCAGACTAAATGGACAGGGGTTCTAGACCACAATAAATCAGACTAAATGGACAGGGGTTCTAGACCAGAATAAATCAGACTAAATGGACAGGGGGTTCTAGACCATAATAAATCAGACTAAATGGACAGGGGGTTCTAGACCATAATAAATCAGACTAAATGGACAGGGGGTTCTAGACCATAATAAATCAGACTAAATGGACAGGGGTTCTAGACCATAATAAATCAGACTAAATGGACAGGGGGTTCTAGACCATAATAAATCAGACTAAATGGACAGGGGGTTCTAGACCATAATAAATCAGACTAAATGGACAGGGGTTCTAGACCATAATAAATCAGACTAAATGGACAGGGGGTTCTAGACCATAATAAATCAGACTAAATGGACAGGGGGTTCTAGACCATAATAAATCAGACTAAATGGACAGGGGGGTTTCTAGACCATAATAAATCAGACTAAATGGACAGGGGGTTCTAGACCATAATAAATCAGACTAAATGGACAGGGGGTTCTAGACCAGAATAAATCAGACTAAATGGACAGGGGGTTCTAGACCATAATAAATCAGACTAAATGGACAGGGGGTTCTAGACCAGAATAAATCCAGACTAAATGGACAGGGGGTTCTAGACCATAATAAATCAGACTAAATGGACAGGGGGGTTCTAGACCATAATAAATCAGACCTAATGGACAGGGGGTTCTAGACCATAATAAATCAGACTAAATGGACAGGGGGTTCTAGACCATAATAAATCAGACTAAATGGACAGGGGGTTCTAGACCATAATAAATCAGACTAAATGGACAGGGGGTTCTAGACCATAATAAATCAGACTAAATGGACAGGGGGTTCTAGACCATAATAAATCAGACTAAATGGACAGGGGGTTCTAGACCATAATAAATCAGACTAAATGGACAGGGGGTTCTAGACCATAATAAATCAGACTAAATGGACAGGGGGTTCTAGACCATAATAAATCAGACTAAATGGACAGGGGGTTCTAGACCATAATAAATCAGACTAAATGGACAGGGGGTTCTAGACCATAATAAATCAGACTAAATGGACAGGGGCTTCTAGACCAGAATAAATCAGACTAAATGGACAGGGGGTTCTAGACCATAATAAATCAGACTAAATGGACAGGGGGTTCTAGACCAGAATAAATCAGACTAAATGGACAGGGGGTTCTAGACCATAATAAATCAGACTAAATGGACAGGGGGTTCTAGACCAGAATAAATCAGACTAAATGGACAGGGGGTTCTAGACCATAATAAATCAGACTAAATGGACAGGGGGTTCTAGACCATAATAAATCAGACCTAATGGACAGGGGGTTCTAGACCATAATAAATCAGACTAAATGGACAGGGGGTTCTAGACCATAATAAATCAGACTAAATGGACAGGGGGTTCTAGACCATAATAAATCAGACTAAATGGACAGGGGGTTCTAGACCATAATAAATCAGACTAAATGGACAGGGGGGTTCTAGACCATAATAAATCAGACTAAATGGACAGGGGGTTCTAGACCATAATAAATCAGACTAAATGGACAGGGGGTTCTAGACCATAATAAATCAGATCTAATGGACAGGGGGTTCTAGACCATAATAAATCAGACTAAATGGACAGGGGGTTCTAGACCATAATAAATCAGACTAAATGGACAGGGGGTTCTAGACCATAATAAATCAGACTAAATGGACAGGGGGTTCTAGACCATAATAAATCAGACTAAATGGACAGGGGGTTCTAGACCATAATAAATCAGACTAAATGGACAGGGGGTTCTAGACCATAATAAATCAGACTAAATGGACAGGGGGTTCTAGACCTAGACCTGATCCTAGATCAGCAGCACTCCTGTAGCTCAGTTGGTAGAGCATGGTGCTTGCAATGCCAGGGTTGTGGGTTCGATTCCCACGGGGGGCCAGTATGAAAAATGTATGCACTCACTAACTGTAAGTGGCTCTGGATAAGAGCGTCTGCTAAAATGTAAGAAATGAGACGCTTTACGGGATCTGATTAATTCCAACTTGGTGTGTTTCCTTCTCTTTACAACAGGTTGGGGAGGAGTTGGATTCTTCACTGACCTGAATCACTCTGCCAGGGTCCTGTATTTTATCACCCCATTGTCTTGTGGGGAAGACCTTGATACTTGTCCTTTTTGCCCATTCATTCTCTATAGCCAATAGCGTGACAGACATCCCTGTGCTTAGACGAACCATTTCCTCCAGCTCACACCGAGACTATAGCCCGGGACCGTACTCCTGAAACGTTTTAACCAGTCGCGCCACGGAAAGGGATCCAATTCAATGGTGCAATTAATGACTTTTCAGGCTGAGGAGTGAGTTTACAAATCCCCATCTATTAAATAACACCACAGTCACCATCTCTTTGTAAATGTATTGTACCCAAAGGAAGAGACTGCAGCTGAGCAGAGTTCTATTCCTCCTGTTGGGTGTTCTGCTGTGTTGTCTCTACCAGCTGACTATCACCTCCAAGCTCTCCCCAGGACCCTGGCCCCATGCCCTGCCCCAGCTAGGTGAGGGGTCTGGGGATGGAGAAGGCCTGACAGGGGCCCTCCTGGACGGGGGACGCAGTGTTGACACACAAGAGGTGGATATTATAGATTTAATGACAACTGAAGTGTTCGATTATTACTCTGAGACGATTACAGATGATGTCACACCATCCACTACCACTGAGGATACCATTGACACAGATGTCTCATCATCATCATCATCATCATCATCAGTGACTACAATCCGGACTATCGTTCACTGCATCTATGTAGACCCAGAGCCTCCCCTTCAGATCCCCACCCTGCCCAACCCACCACCGACCCATCCAGTCCCCAACACCACCCTAGCCTCCCCTGCCGACCTTGGGGACGCCCCTCATCAGAAGGGAGAGTACCCCACGGATATCTTCTCCGTGGAGGACCGGAGACGAGGCTGGGTGTCGCTCCACATCTTGGGGATGATGTACATGTTCGTCTCACTCGCCATCGTGTGCGACGAATTTTTTGTCCCTGCGCTCGGCGTCATCACAGACCAGCTGGCCATCTCCGACGACGTGGCCGGGGCAACCTTCATGGCGGCGGGAGGCTCCGCCCCGGAGCTGTTCACGTCTCTGATTGGCGTGTTCATCTCTCATAGCAATGTGGGCATCGGGACGATTGTGGGGTCGGCGGTGTTCAATATCCTGTTTGTCATTGGGATGTGTGCCATTTTCTCCAGGGAGATGCTGCACCTCACCTGGTGGCCCCTGTTCAGGGACGTCTCCTTCTATATCATAGGTAATAATATACTAACACAGGTAAAGGGAGATGTTCCACCGCAGCCCTTTTTACATCAGCAGTTGTCAAAGTGCATTAAAGTAACTGGGCCTAAGCCCTAGAGAGCACAGTGGCCAGGAGGGAAGCAACCTGGAGAGGCACCTGGCTCAGAGGGGTGGGCTATCCTCCTCTGGCTGAACCAGGTGGAGATTAAGAGTACATGTGGCCATCAAGGCCAAATAGTTTCTGAGTCCAGAGGGCAGGAGAGAGAGAAGGTGTTCCACTCCTAAATAAATGATAGGGTGCTTGGAGCCAACAGTCGATCTCAATCACATTCAAAATGAAAAAAATAAAGACCATATCACTGAAGCTATTATTCACAACATGATCGTTTACCAACCCAGGTTAGCAAAGTAGAAACCTTTAAGTGATCCATTTAAGAAATGTTGTCTCTGACTGTGTTCTCTAACCTCTTGCTGTGTTCTCTAACCTTTTACTTATGATGAATGAACATCTATAATGTTTTCAGACTTGATCATGTTGATCATCTTCTTCCTGGACAACACCATCATGTGGTATGAGAGTATGATGCTGGTGGCTGGCTACAGCTCCTATGTCTGCTTCATGAAGTACAACGTTCAGCTGGAGGCAGCGTTCAAGAACCAGCTCAGGAAACATCAGCACATCATTAATATTATCACTGTGGCTGTTGAGGATGAACCTGACAAGGTACATTCACAAAGTAGAACAGAGAACTTATATTTGAAGTATTTTTGATACAGTGTTCCTTTGTTACAGATACACTGTCTTGATCTAGGCCAGGGTGTCCAACTCATTTTGCCCCATGGGCTGCATTCGGTCTTCTTCCTCGCCATCAAAATTTCCAAAATATTTTGGGAATTTTAAATGCTCCCGGACTGTCTAGTTTTCATTTCAGTAATTATTTGGGTGCTGGAAACAGTCAAAATACTATGAATATAGGTCCATTATCATTTCTACACCGTTTCGATTTGGTTTGAGTCATTTTAAACTATATTATATAAAATATAACTATAAATCTTTTTCAATCCCATTATTATTCTTACTTTTTTACTGAAACTGGAGAAACCGGAGAGGACCCCCTGATCTAGGCTTTAAAATCAGTACCCCCTGATCTAGGCTTTAAAAGATTTATAGAAAATCACTGCATTATCATGGTCTATTGACACACAGAGTAGCAGGTGGGAGGGATATCTGTACACGTCAGGGGTAGATCATGCAGATAATTTTGTGAAAATACACATGGAGGCTGGCTCCTGTGTAAGAAGAATCATGTGATACAGCTCATTGGTAATCTGGTTTCCCTCAGACATGGAGGACCTGATTCAGCAATACATCTCCTTCAAAATCCCTTCATAAACTTCATCCAAGTTTTCAAGGCACATGTTGATGATCATGGGTCCTTTAAAGTAAAATCACTCACTGATGATGGTCATCGTTCTTTCAGGTTCGTCACCAACCCCAGTGCAGCGTGGGAAGTTCTGGTTCATTAATAAGGGAGAGCTGAGAATGAGACCATCACTTGAGATGATCTGCCATGGGGATAACATCTGGTGTTGTTATGAGTGGGAGGAGTCTTACCTAGGGCCCTTGTAGAACTAAAGCTGATCACGTGACCCTTATAATCCTGAGGGGCTTCAGCATATCCACCTAACTCCTGTAATGGTGATTGAGCCTTATGTACAGTTGAAGTCATTAAAACTCGTTTTTCAACCACTCCACAACTTTCTTGTTAACAAACTATAGTTTTGGCAAGTCGGTTAGGACATATACTTTGTGCATGACACAAGTAATTTTTCCAACAATTGTTTACAGACAGATTATTTCACTCATAATTCACTGTATCACAATTCCAGTGGGTCAGAAGTTTACATACACTAAGTTGACTGTGCCTTTAAACAGCTTGGAAAATTCCAGAAAATGATGTCATGGCTTTAGAAGCTTCTGATAGGCTAATTAACATAATTTGAGTCAATTGGAGGTGTACCTGTGGATGTATTTCAAGGCCTACCTTCAAACTCAGTGCCTCTTTGCTTGACGTCATGGGAAAATCAAAAGAAATCAGCCAAGACCTCAGGAAAAAAATGGTAGACCTCCACAAGTCTGATTCATCCTTGGGAGCAATTTCCAAACGCCTGAAGGTACCACGTTCATCTGTACAAACAATAGTAAGCAAGTATAAACACCATGGGACCACGCAGCCGTCATACCGCTCAGGAAGGAGACGTGTTCTGTCTCCTAGAGATAAACGTACTTTGGTGCGAAAAGTGCAAATCAATCCCAGAACAACAGCAAAGGACCTTGTGAAGATGCTGGAGGAAACAGGTACAAAAGTATCTATATCCACAGTAAAACGACATAACCTGAAAGGCCGCTCAGCAAGGAAGAAGCCACTGCTCCAAAACCGCCATAAAAAAGCCAGACCACGATTTGCAACTGCACATGTGGACAAAGATCGTACCTTTTGGAGAAATGTCCTCTGGTCTGATGAAACAAAAATAGAACTGTTTGGCCATAATGACCATCGTTATGTTTGGAGGAAAAAGGGGTGGCTTGCAAGGCAAAGAACACCATCCCAACCGTGAAGCACGGGGGTGGCAGCATCATGCTGTGGGGGTGCTTTGCTGCAGGAGGGACTGGTGCACTTCACAAAATAGATGGCATGATGAGGAAGGAAAATTATGTGGAAATATTGAAGCAACATCTCAAGACATCAGTCAGGAAGTTAAAGCTTGGTCGCAAATGGGTTTTCCAAATGGACAATGACCCCAAGCATACTTCCAAAGTTGTGGCAAAATGGCTTAAGGACAACAAAGTCAAGGTATTGGAGTGGCCATCACAAAGCCCTGACCTCAATCCTATAGAAAATGTGTGGGCAGAACTGAAAAAGCGTGTGTGAGCAAGGAGGCCTACAAACCTGACTCAGTTACACCAGCTCTGTCAGGAGGAATGGGCCAAAATTCACCCAACTTATTGTGGGAAGCTTGTGGAAGGCAACCCGAAACGTGTGACCCAGGTTAAACAATTTAAAGGCAGTGCTACCAAATACTAATTGAGTGTATGTAAACTTCTGACCCAATGGGAATGTGATGAAAGAAATAAAAGATGAAATAAATCATTCTCTCTACTATTATTCTGACATTTCACATTCTTAAAATAAAGTGGTGATCCTAACTGAACTAAGACAGGGAATTTTTACTAGGATGAAATGTCAGGAATTGTGATAAACTGAGTTTAAATGTATTTGTCTGAGGTGTATGTAAACTTCCGACTTCAACTGTAGAACCCATAGGGTAAGAAGCATGCTTGGTCAGGGGTTGTTGTTGTATGTAAAACCCTTTAGTACAACCAAAACATGCACTGTAACTGTGAGCTCTACTCCTTTATATGACAAAAATATGTTGGGAAATGTTTTGGTCCATTTAAAGTGGCGGCATGTTCTGGAATGTTTCAACATCTGGGGAATCCTTGTTGTCCACAGGATGAGACAGCAGGTCAGAATAGTGGCCCTCCTGCCCCAGAAGACAAGAACCTATTAAAGGTAAACAGCTAGACAGATTATTAGGATCTCCATTAGTAGTTTATTAGGATCCACAGTAGTAGTTTATTAGGATCCACAGTAGTAGTTTATTAGGATCCCCAGTAGTAGTTTATTAGGATCCCCAGTAGTAGATTATTAGGATCCCCATTAGTAGTTTATTAGGATCCACAGTAGTAGTTTATTAGGATCCCCAGTAGTAGATTATTAGGATCCCCATTAGTAGTATATTAGGATCCCCATTAGTAGTTTATTGGGATCCCCAGTAGTAGTTTATTAGGATCCCCATTAGTAGTTTATTGGGATCCCCATTAGTAGTTTATTAGGATCCCCAGTAGTAGTTTATTAGGATCCCCAGTAGTAGATTATTAGGATCCCCATTAGTAGTTTATTAGGATCCACAGTAGTAGTTTATTAGGATCCCCAGTAGTAGTTTATTAGGATCCCCAGTAGTAGATTATTAGGATCCCCATTAGTAGTATATTAGGATCCCCATTAGTAGTTTATTGGGATCCCCAGTAGTAGTTTATTAGGATCCCCATTAGTAGTTTATTAGGATCCCCATTAGTAGTTTATTAGGATCCCCAGTAGTAGTTTATTAGGATCCACATCAGTAGTTTATTAGGATCCACAGTAGTAGTTTATTAGGATCCCCATTAGTAGTTTATTAGGATCCCCAGTAGTAGTTTATTAGGATCCCCATCAGTAGTTTATTAGGATCCCCATTAGTAGTTTATTAGGATCCCCATTAGTAGTTTATTAGGATCCACAGTAGCTACAGCAAAAGCAGCATCTACTCTTCCACACAAAACCAAAAACATGACATAATACAGAACATTAATAGACAAGAACATCACAAGGACAGAACTACATACATTAAAATGCATAATCATGTGATTCATATAGTTTCTGTAGTTACCGGAGTTGTTAGACTCCTGCTGATATATAATGAACCAAAAGTGAGTTTCACCTACGGTCCTCCCGCTTTGGCTTTCACCTGAGTCACCATGATCAGAATTAACAGACGTGAATGCAGCAACCTTGAATCGTGTTGAGTTTCCTCCCTCTAAAGATTAAACTTAATGGTTTCCACCTCAGCAACTTTTCTTTAAAAAAAATTGATTAAATACTTTTTTTCCCCCTCATCAATCTACGCACAATACCCCATAATGACAATGCAAAAACAGGTTTTTAGGTTTTCAGACCCTTTACTATGAGACTCAAAATTGTGCTCAGGTGCATCCTGTTTCCATTGATCATCCTTGAGATGTTTCTACAACTTGATTGGAGTTTCTACAACTTGATTTGGAAAGGCACACACCTGTCTATATAAGGTCCCACAGTTGACAATGCATGTCAGAGCAAAAACCAAGCCATGAGGTCAAAGGAAAAGTCCGTAGAGCTCCGAGACAGGATTGTGTCGAGGCACAGATCTGGGGAAGGGTACCAAAAAATGTCTGCAGCATTGAAGGTCCCCAAGAAGACAGTGGCCTCCATCATTCTTTAATGGAAGAAGTTTGGAACCACCAATTCTCTTCCTAGAGCTGGCCGCCCAGCCAAACTGAGCAATCGGGGGAGAAGGTCCTTGGTCAGGGAGGTGACCAAGAACCCGATGGTCACTCTGACAGAGCTCTAGAGTTCCTCTGTGGAGATGGGAGAACCTTCCAGAAGGACAACCATCTCTGCAGCACTCCACCAATCAGGCCATTATGGTAGATTGGCCAGACGGAAACCACTCCTCAGTAAAAGGCACATGACAGCCCGCTTGGAGTTTACCAAAGGGCACCTAAATGACTCTCAGACCATGAGAAACAAGATTCTCTGGTCTGATGAAACCAAGATTGAACTCTTTGGCCTGAATGCCAAGCGGCACGTCTGGAGGAAACCTGGCACCATCCCTACGGTGAAGCATGGTGGTGGCAGCATCATGCTGTGGGGATGTTTTTCAGCGGCAGAGATTGGGAGACTATTCAGGATCGAGAGAAAGATGAACGGAGCAAAGTACAGAGAGATCCTTGATGAAAACCTACTCCTGAGTACTCAGGACCTCAGACTGGTGCGAAGGTTCACCTTCCAACAGGACAACGAACCTAAGCACACAGCCAAGACAACGCAGGAGTGGCTTCGGGACAAGTCTCTGAATGTCCTTGAGTGGCCCAGCCAGAGCCCGGACTTGAACCCGATCGAACATCTCTGGAGAGACCTGAAAATAGTTTTGCAGTGACTCTCCCCATCCAACCTGACAGAGCTTGAGAGGCAGGTAGCTTAGTGGTTAAGAGCGTTGTGCCAGTAACCGAAAGGTCGCTGGTTCTAATCCCCGAGCCGACTAGGTGAAAAATCTGTCGATGTGCCCTTGAGCAAGGCACTTAACCCTAATTGCTCCTGTAAGTCGCTCTGGATAAGAGCGTCTGCTAAATTACAAAAAAAAAAAAAAAAAAAAAAAAGGATCTGCTGTCACGATCTGCTGTCACGATCGCGCAACCTAAAAATCAGATGGGACCGGACTGGCGACACGCACCACTTGATTGGTGCGAGGAGCGGGACTGGGTTCCTTCATTAACCCCCGCTCCTTCTGCTGCCTAACCAGCTCCTCTCGCCGTGCCTCTACACTTTCCTTCTGTTCCCTCTGAACCAATGACCCCCCTAATCTGGTGGCCTCCTCTGCAAAACGGCTGAACCGCTCTATCGCGGCCTCCTGCTGCCTCGTCGTCCACGCCGTGAGCCCCCCCCTAAAAAAATTTGGGGATTGTCTCTCCCCTGTGATCATGGCCTCCATCCCTCTTGCCAGACTCTCGCTCATCTCCTCCCAAGTCCATCCTCTCTCCTCGTCACACTGCTTGATCCAGGATTGGTGGGATCTTCTGTCACGATCGTTTACGGACGAGAAGGACCAAGGCGCAGCGTGAAATGCATTCATATTTACTTACGGCTAAACACACGACAAAACAACAAACGAAACGTGACGTCCAAGGTAGCATACAAACAACATACCTTACACAGAACAAGATCCCACAACCCACTAGTGCCAACAGGCTGCCTAAGTATGGTCCCCAATCAGAGACAACGAGCTACAGCTGCCTCTGATTGGGAACCACCCTGGCCAACATAGATCTAAACGATCTAGAAACTAAACATAGAAAACACAACATAGAAACTACACACCCTGGCTCAACATTTAAGAGTCCCCAGAGCCAGGGCGTGACATCTGCAGACATACAGTGGGGGGAAAAAGTATTTAGTCAGTCACCAATTGTGCAAGTTCTCCCACTTAAAAAGATGAGAGAGGCCTGTAATTTTCATCATAGGTACACGTCAACTATGACAGACAAAATGAGAAAACAAAATCCAGAAAATCACATTGTAGGATTTTTAATGAATTTATTTGCAAATTATGGTGGAAAATAAGTATTTGGTCAATAACAAAAGTTTCTCAATACTTTGTTTTATACCCTTTGTTGGCAATGACACAGGTCAAACGTTTTCTGTAAGTCTTCACAAGGTTTTCACACACTGTTGCTGGTATTTTGCCCATTCCTCCATGCAGATCTCCTCTAGAGCAGTGATGTTTTGGGGCTGTCGCTGGGCAACACAGACTTTCAACTCCCTCCAATGATTTTCTATGGGGTTGAGATCTGGAGACTGGCTAGGCCACTCCAGGACCTTGAAATGCTTCTTACGAAGCCACTCCTTCGTTGCCCGGGCAGTGTGTTTGGGATCATTGTCATGCTGAAAGACCCAGCCACGTTTCATCTTCAATGCCCTTGCTGATGGAAGGAGGTTTTCACTCAAAATCTTACGATACATGGCCCCATTCATTCTTTCCTTTACACGGATCAGTCGTCCTGGTCCCTTTGCAGAAAAACAGCCCCAAAGCATGATGTTTCCACCCCCATGCTTCACAGTAGGTATGGTGTTCTTTGGATGCAACTCAGCATTCTTTGTCCTCCAAACACGACGAGTTGAGTTTTTACCAAAAAGTTCTATTTTGGTTTCATCTGACCATATGACATTCTCCCAATCCTCTTCTGGATCATCCAAATGCACTCTAGCAAACTTCAGACGGGCCTGGACATGTACTGGCTTAAGCAGGGGGACACGTCTGGCACTGCAGGATTTGAGTCCCTGTTACTGATGGTAGGCTTTGTTACTTTGGTCCCAGCTCTCTGCAGGTCATTCACTAGGTCCCCCCGTGTGGTTCTGGGATTTTTGCTCACCGTTCTTCTGATCATTTTGACCCCACGGGGTGAGATCTTGCGTGGAGCCCCAGATCGAGGGAGATTATCAGTGGTCTTGTATGTCTTCCATTTCCTAATAATTGCTCCCACAGTTGATTTCTTCAAACCAAGCTGCTTACCTATTGCAGATTCAGTCTTCCCAGCCTGGTGCAGGTCTACAATTTTGTTTCTGGTGTCCTTTGACAGCTCTTTGGTCTTGGCAATAGTGGAGTTTGGAGTGTGACTGTTTGAGGTTGTGGACAGGTGTCTTTTATACTGATAACAAGTTCAAACAGGTGCCATTAATACAGGTAATGAGTGGAGGACAGAGGAGCCTCTTAAAGAAGAAGTTACAGGTCTGTGAGAGCCAGAAATCTTGCTTGTTTGTAGGTGACCAAATACTTATTTTCCACCATAATTTGCAAATAAATTCATAAAAAATCCTACAATGTGATTTTCTGGATTTTTTTCTCTCAATTTGTCTGTCATAGTTGACGTGTACCTATGATGAAAATTACAGGCCTCTCTCATCTTTTTAAGTGGGAGAACTTGCACAATTGGTGGCTGACTAAATACTTTTTTCCCCCACTGTACATGTGTGCCAAGCTTGTAGCGTCATACCCAAGACTTGAGGCTGTAATCGCTGACAAAGGTGCTTCAACAAAGTACTGAGTAAAGGGTCTGATTACTTATGTAAATGTGATATTTCAGTTTTTTATTTTGAATAAATTTGTAAACATTTCTAAAAACCTGTTTTTGCTTTGTCATTATGGGGTAAAACAATTTAATCCATTTTAGAATAAGGCTGTAACGTAACAAAATGTGGAAAAGGTCAAGGGGTCTGAATACTTCCCGAAATGCACTGTACTTCCATTTAAAATAAGAATAAACACTTCATACACTTCAGCACCTTCAGCCTACTATTCCATATGTCAATACTATCCTGAGGCCCTGATATCTCACATCAGTTAGTCAGTCAGCGTTTTGATGTGCTGTTTGGTTTTTTAAGCTAATTTGCTAGTTGCTTGTCACGTACATACTGAACACCACACATACTTAACACCACACATACTGAACACCACACATACTGAACACATCACATACTGAACACATCACATACTAAACACCACACATACTGAACATATCACATACTCAACACCACACATACTGAACACCACACATACTGAACACCACACATACTGAACACCACACATACTGAACACCGCACATACTGAACACATCACATACTGAACACATCACATACTGAACACCACACATACTGAACACCACACATACTGAACACCACACATACTGAACACCACACATACTGAACAAATCACATACTGAACAACACACATACTGAACACCACACATACTGAACACCACACATACTGAACACCACACATACTAAACACCACACATACTGAACACCACACATACTGAACACATCACATACTGAACACCACACATACTAAACACCATACATACTGAACACATCACATACTGAACACCACACAGACTGAACATATCACATACTCAACACCACACATACTGAACACCACACATACTGAACACCACACATACTGAACACCACACATACTGAACACCACACATACTGAACACCACACATACTGAACACCACACATACTGAACACCACACATACTGAACACCACACATACTGAACACATCACATACTAAACACCACACATACTGAACACATCACATACTGAACACCACACATACTGAACACCACACATACTGAACACCACACATACTGAACACCATACATACTGAACACCACACATACTAAACACCACACATACTGAACACCAACACCTATACTGAACACCACACATACTGAACACCACACATACTGAACACATCACATACTGAACACCACACATACTGAACACATCACATTCTAAACACCACACATACTGAACACCACATACTGAACACATCACATACTGAACACCACACATACTTAACACCACACATACTAAACACCACACATACTGAACACCACACATACTAAACACCACACATACTGAACACCACACATACTGAACAAATCACATACTGAACAACACACATACTGAACACCACACATACTGAACACCACACATACTGAACACCACACATACTGAACACCACACATACTAAACACCACACATACTGAACACCACACATACTGAACACATCACATACTGAACACCACACATACTAAACACCATACATACTGAACACATCACATACTGAACACCACACATACTGAACATATCACATACTCAACACCACACATACTGAACACCACACATACTGAACACCACACATACTGAACACCACACATACTGAACACCACACATACTGAACACCACACATACTGAACACCACACATACTGAACACCACACATACTGAACACCACACATACTGAACACATCACATACTAAACACCACACATACTGAACACATCACATACTGAACACCACACATACTGAACACCACACATACTGAACACCACACATACTGAACACCATACATACTGAACACCACACATACTAAACACCACACATACTGAACACCACACATACTGAATACCAAACATACTGAACACATCATATACTGAACACCACACATACTGAACACCACACATACTGAACACATCACATACTGAACACCACACATACTGAACACATCACATTCTAAACACCACACATACTGAACACCACATACTGAACACATCACATACTGAACACCACACATACTTAACACCACACATACTAAACACCACACATACTGAACACCACACATACTAAACACCATACATACTGAACACATCACATACTGAACACCACACATACTGAACATATCACATACTCAACACCACACATACTGAACACCACACATACTGAACACCACACATACTGAACACCACACATACTGAACACATCACATACTGAACACCACACATACTGAACACCACACATACTGAACACATCACATACTAAACACCACACATACTGAACACATCACATACTGAACACCACACATACTGAACACCACACATACTGAACACCACACATACTGAACACCATACATACTGAACACCACACATACTAAACACCACACATACTGAACACCACACATACTGAATACCAAACATACTGAACACATCATATACTGAACACCACACATACTGAACACCACACATACTGAACACATCACATACTGAACACCACACATACTGAACACATCACATTCTAAACACCACACATACTGAACACCACACATACTGAACACATCACATACTGAACACCACACATACTTAACACCACACATACTAAACACCACACATACTGAACACCACACATACTAAACACCATACATACTGAACACATCAC